>NC_063056.1:7269330-7497530 GCF_018812025.1 Megalobrama amblycephala
GCTGGTCTGTGTTCAAAAGCACAAACATGCAGGTATGCTAAAGCACTATTTTTAAGAAGAGTAATTTATTTGTTTTGAAGTGGATAAACATTTATAAATGCCTTACAGTCAGGTGATTCCAGTGGATTATATTAAATCCTTTCACTCATCAGCACAGACTTGTGTTTTGTGTGGAGTGTGTGGGGTCTAGTGATGAAGTCACCCTCTGATCCAGATTTACCTTCCAATGAAGCTCACATCAGGTGCACAGAGTTAAACACTCCATGTGTCAGAGAAGACAGCTGTCTATACCCTCACCAGTCAGCCCTTACACTGCAGTACACACTACAAAGTGTTCAGCACCTGTTATAGATGATGTGTAAACATCATAAATAAATCATTTATAAAGCTTTCTGCATCCCCTATTCTAAAGTGTAAACTATTCTTCACTTGTAAATGTGTTATATATCATTTATAGACCTTTCTTACCTGTTACAAATTATTTGTATATGTATACAAGTAATTTATAACACTTTCTGCATACCCTATTCTAAAGTGTGAGGAAAAGATTTTTATAACGTAATATAACCATTATACATTAATAATCGTATCAATCCGCCGTTTCATAACTTTTAAATTAAAATTGGTGCGTCTAACAATACGACACAGGTTTGCGGCAGTAACGTCAAACCTCGCTCCTTATTGGCTGTCACATGTTATTTGCGACTACCATAGAGTGTTTGCGACATGCCGAATTTGAGTTGCTGTGTTGAGTTAGATCAGCGCGACGCTTAAAAGGATGGAAATGCAGATCAGAGGAATGTTTGCAGCGATTAAACACTTTAATTTCATTCTGTTACTCACACAAAATTATGATTTGCTGTCATTTCGCTGGTAATGTAGCACACGCGTCGTTTTTTCTGTTCTGTATACTGCTTTTTGTAATGTTTTAAATAAATTATTGTGACTAACGTACATTTATCTGCCTGTTACACTAACGTTACATATATTGTCAAAATGGTTATGCTTAAGGTAATAGGGTGGAGTAGGGAGCTTAAAATTATACTTTTATACAAAAGTATATCAACTAAGATAACAGTCACTGTAAATATATCTGTATTGCGTTTTTATTTTTGTTAAGTGGCTAAAAAGTGGTCATGTTTAGGTATAAGGGGTGAGTTAGCGGCTCAAAGTAAAATATAGTATATAGTAATAGTAAAATATATTTGTATAAAATATCATAATTTTTATATAAAAATATATAATTTAAATATCGGGATTCGTATAGATTGTTATATCCTGTAACGTACTGAAAGATATACTTTGCATATGGCAAATAAATTGTAAATTTACTAATTGCAGTTTGTACATAATTTATAAAGAAGGTCTGCAAATGATATGTAACACATTTATAAGTGATGAATAGTTTACACTTTAGAATAGGGTATGCAGAAAGTGTTATAAATGACTTGTATACATATACAAATAATTTGTAACAGGTAAGAAAGGTCTACAAATGATATGTAAGACATTTATAAGTGATGAATAGTTTACACTTTAGAATAGGGTATGCAGAAAGTGTTATAAATGACTTGTATACATATACAAATAATTTATAACAGGTAAGAAAGGTCTATAAATGATATGTAACACATTTACAAGTGAAGAATAGTTTACACTTTAGAATAGGGGATGCAGAAAGCTTTGTAAATGATTTATTCATGCGTTTACACATCATCTATAACAGGTGTTGAACACTTTGTAGTGTGTACTGCAGTGTAAGTGCTGACTGGTGAGGGTATAGACAGCTGTCTTCTCTGACACACATGGAGTGTTTAACTCTGTGCACCTGATGTGAGCTTCAGTGAAAGGTAAATCTGGATCAGAGGTTGACTTCAACACTAGACCCCACACACTCCACACAAAACACAAGTCTGTGCTGATGAGTGAAAGGATTTAATATAATTGACTAGAATCACCTGACTGTAAGGTATTTATAAATGTTTATCCACTTCAAAACAAATAAATTACTCTTCTTAAAAATAGTGCTTTAGCATACCTGCATGTTTGTGCTTTTGAACACAGACCAGCTTACAACTTCATCAATAAATCATATGCTGATCATTTACTAATGATAATTTACTAATAATCATTAACTAATCACTGATCATTAACTAATAAATTATAAATGACTTATAGCCAAATTAATAAAACATTCATAAAATGTTAGTATATCACTTATTAATCATATATGAACGTTCATGTTTTGTAAATGATTTGTTGAACATTATCTAATAATTTATAAATTACCTATAACGGAATTAATAAAGCATTAATAACATATTAACATATCACTTAGCAATCATTTATAAACATATAATCATGTTTTGTAAATGATTACTTCACCATTAACTAATAATTTACAAGTGACTTATAACTGAACGTTATTATAAAGTGTTACCCTTCTTTTATATGCTTTTCTGATCTGTCAAGTTTGGATTAGTTTTAAAGCTCTTGCTACCTCTCATTCACTGAGATGTGTCACATAGTTGACAAATGCATTGTTCTATTTGTTTAATGGTACTGTGAAGAAAGTACTATCTGATCTGATACCCATAAATTATGCAAATTCAGCCAGGAGACAAGACAAAGAAAACTTTGCCCGCCAACTTTGCACCTATGTCATTGGATATTCCACCTCAAGGAGGTGTGTCGGCTTGTCTGTCATAAAAGAGGAGCACCAGGATTTTCCTGTGTGTTCTCCCGATTGCCCTGAATCATCCCTCGCCCACTCACGCACGTCTCTCCTGGACGTCACGGCGACGCGCTTCCATCGCGCTCATCTTTCGGGACCACCATCTCCCCGGCGAAACTAACTTTCATGTCCTCAGTTCAGACCCTCCCATGGAAACGGAAGAAGCCAATGAACTGCAGCAGCATTGAACCGAAACTCAGCAAGCAAACTTAGATAATGAAACTGATTTCTGTGCTGGCTCTCAAGGACTGTTAGCAAAGGACTGTTAGTAAGTTTGCCACCTCTCTTCTCTCTTTCCCTTTCTTTACTTTCACTTCTGTATATATGTATCTGCCCTGTGTATAGCCTTATAACCTCTGTAGTAGTAGTTTTCATATATTAAACACATTATTTATGCTCGATTGTTTCTGTTGCTCATTCAACGAAAACCAGGTCACTTTAACGTTTCGATCTAGCACAATCACTTTACGTTTGATGCTATCATAGGAATTTATCCTCATGGCCAGAGGATAACATTTCCTTTATAATAGTCTGTGGAAAACTTAACAGTTTGCTGGACAAACTGGGGTATAGTTTCTCTAAAACTACAAACTGACCACTGACCATATATGTAATTAATTATGATTCGTTGTAATTGATTCACATATATGTACCTAATTCCCTCTTGGGTCGACATATGTATCATAATTAATCATAAAGCTTTATGATTTATTATATTCATATTTCACCAATAAATTGATTAAACCTGTACAAATTCACTACAGATTATTTGGTGGAGAATGCGGGCAACGTTTTAAACTTGGTTTTTGATGAACGAGCAATCTAGAATAAATTTGTGTGTGATTTAATGTGTATGCGCGCTTTATTCAGTGAGACAAGACACATGCTTCCCTCACTCTGAAGAAACGTTAACAAGCCGCTATTTGTGTCTAAAAACACTGTAGTCAGTTGTTGACCTTGAAATAAACTGCAGTCCAATTAATATTTCAAACTTGTATCTGCAAAAGGCGATTTCTTTTGCAATACAGTTAATATTAATTTCCGCTTGAATAAACGAATTGAATCGTATTCAGTGTTTTGAAAGGAGATTTGTGGCGAGATTCCCACCTATCTCTCAGAAGGCCTTATAACTTGTACCGCTATTAAATTTGAATTACTGCGTCGTCCAATAAATTCAAAATAGCGTGTCTGCTCCTTGTTGACGTCATTGGCTTAGCTAACCAACCACGTGACCGTTACAGATCTAGTTGGAAAACAGTTCATCTGATTTATCGATTAATGTGTAAAGAATTTGGAGCCATTCACGCCCTGATCCAGCGTGAATCGTAACAGCAGCGAATTATCCTCCAAAGTTACACATTTGTGCACTAAAGTTTGCACAAAAAGGGACTGATTCCCAAAGTTGTGTACTAGCGAGAAGGAGTGCATATTAGTGTCCAGTAAACTGGCACCAAAGAATCCGCCGAGGTTCTATACTTTTAATCGTGATCGTGCAGTTAAATCAGCCATAAAGGGTCAAATCTCTTGCGTGCTAATATAAAAAAATATCACAAATTAAAGAAGGTGGATGCAGTAACTCTGACCGGACAGTCTGTTCAGGTGTGGCACCCCTCCCTACTTCATTGTTGTGAGGACTCATTGACGCCATACGTTGATCTGAATTATTTCCAAATTAGCTTTTGCTGCTCTAATCTGCTTGGGGTTGTAAAAGTAATTTGTTTTGATGATTATTCTTTTCAATCGTTTTTTTTTTTTTTGGAATGTGGTTTACTGATTTAAATACGTTTAGATTTTAATTTAAATTAAGTTTCCCTTCCAAAAAGAGAATTCACTTTCTGAAAGTGCTCCCCCTGGTGGACACTCACAGATAAGTCAATTCCCTTCCCTCTGTGTGTTTTCCTTTTCCTCATTTCTTTTCCTGTGTTCACAGATTTATTCTATTTTATTTTATTTTATTCTACTTTATTTTATTTCATTTATTCAATTTGTGTCTTTTCTCTCTCTTTCTCTCTTGAGTTATTTCTATTTTTATTTTTACTTTGGAAATTCTTTCCAATTTAATTAAATTTAAATTTAATTTAATTAAATTTAAAATAACTTTGAGTAACTGCCTGCGGGGTCAGACTCTGGGGTTTAATTTTGACCTGTCAATCTGGCCGTTGGTGTAAACACCTCGCTTGAGAACGCAATTGTGCTGAGAGTCCCTGTTTGAGAGGCTGCGTCATGGTGCAAGGGGGGCAGAGCATCCCGCGGACACCACAGTCGAGTGTTTGAACGTCTAGGAAAGGTTGCCTGCCATTGAGTTCTTATCTGAGCACCCACGATTCACCCAGGCCTAAATTAATGACATACAGTCCCTTCAACTAATTGAATACCACATATTCTTTGATCATTTAAGTGCTGGCCAACTCTTTTACTCTTAAAGGGGACCTATTATGCCCTATTTAACAAGATGTAAAATTAGTCTCTGATGTTCCCAGAGTGTGTATGTGAAGTTTTAGCTCAAAATACCCCACAGATAATTTTTTATAGCATGTTAAAATTGCTACTTTTAGTGGTTGAGCAAAAACGAGCCGTTTTAGTGCGGTACCTTTAAATGCAAATGAGCTGCCTTAGAGGGCGGAGCTTCACGAGCTGATTCTCTGGTGACAGGAATCAGTCAGGACGTGCTATAATGTCAGAAACTGTGAATATATGCTGCATGGAGATAGAACAGGTATAGTTTAGTTAAATTACGGTTCTAACTTATATTGCCTTGTTTTTAATCTGCTATATTAGTACAGGCCTGTTGAACAGTTCGAATGATGGCCAAAACTTTACAGATGAGTTTTATGACGTTTATTCTACTTCACACAAAGGATAAAGCGTCTGTTTTCCTAAACTTTATACCCGTAAATAAGCTCAGATGAACTGTAATAAAATGCCCTTACCTTCATTACTGCCGTATTTAGTGTCACTCTTGAGACTGTAAGATTGATCACGAACAGTTTTAACTTGTATATCCTCCTTGAGTAACATATTTTTAGCACAGTCTTTGTTTTATATTGTCCCTTTGTATTGATATACGTTCACAAAGCAGTCCGGTGTGAAATGATTTGCGCAGACATATACGAATTTCGGCAGAACTGTGGGAGCATTTTCCTGGAAAACCAAGTTAATCCACCTCGTCTTCAGCAGCTCAGATTTAGGTTGTACATGAAGAGAGTTATGTGGATTAATCCATCCAGCTACAGAACACCTAAAACATGACGGACTCGCTGTAAACAACGGCTCAGGGCGGTTCTATGTTCAAACTTCAGTGTCAGTCAACGCTGTGGGCGGAGCCTGTAGCTTTTATGACGTCACACTGCCAGGGATCTGGAAACGGCTTGTTCTGAGATACTGCTTATAATTTATGGGGATTCAAAAAAAAGAAGTGGGTGGTTGTGTACACACACTGCCAACACACATTTATGTCCAAACACCAGGCAAAAGTGAATTTTGCATAATAGGTCCCCTTTAAACCATACCATCCCTCTAGGTTTTATGACGCAACAGTGCCCTCGTCTGGCCCCGTCATAAACCCCGCTGTGATAGGAAGTTTATGTTTCACTTCTCCCCTCTAGCCCTTCTTGTTTTATTTTATTGCTATTCTACTTCTATTCCTTCCTATTTGTTTACTGCTCTATTTCTCATTTAATTGCATCCATCCTATTCTGTTCTGTTTGCTTTTCTGCTGTATTTGTTTCTTTCAGTTCACGTAAAGGCAGAGCCTGTGAGAGCCATCACGGAAAACTGAATAATAGCTAGACGACCAAGCAGCGAGAGTCATCAAAGGACTCTTAGAGCTACCGCCTGTCAAAATTTTTATTTAAATCCGGCACTCACCCACACAAATTGACCCACGTGGTCGTTCTTGGCTATCGACAGTTAAGTGTCTAGCCTACATTCCACTAACTGTCTGCACCAGTTAACTGGAATCAAATACAAGAATTACATAATCATGCATTATCATAATTCATTAGCCCTGCACGTGCTTGCATTGGTTCTGTTTGTGCTGTCTTTCTCTCACCAACAGCAAGCCAACGTGTTCAGACCATCCAGCTCCGGCACCCACTGTGACCGACTCGAGACCTGGTTGGACACCCTGACCAGCACGTTCCTGCCCAACGCCGCTGTGGATCCCCAGCACCTGAGCAACGAGCAGCTGGACGACAACCTGAATCGACTGATGGCCCACGCCCCGACGCAGAGCTACAGCTACAAAGAATGGGCGAAAATCTTCCGATTCATCGCCCACAACCTCATTGCCCAGGCCGAGGATGCCCGGAGGAATCAGGACCAGCGGAGGACAGCGGATGAATCCAAACCTGAGCTACAGGAGTCAAGTCAAGTCAAGTCAAGTCACCTTTATTTATATAGTGCTTTTTACAATGCAGATTGTGTCAAAGCAGCTTTACATTGATAGCTGGTACATAATTTGGCTGCACAGCAGCTCTTAAATAATAGTGTCAATGCAGGCAGATCAGAAGCACTGTTGAATAAATGTCAAGAATACTATTGAATATCAAATGTCAAGTGTCCCCAACTAAGCAAGCCAAAGGCAACAGCAGCAAGGAACCCAAACTCCATCAGGTGACATCAGGTGGCAAACAAGTGGCAAATAGGTGTTAAAATGGAGAAAAAAAAAAACCTTGGGAGAAACCAGGCTTAGTCGGGGGGCCAGTTCTCCTCTGGCGAACAGTGCTTTGTTGCAATCAGGTTGCTATCATAAATCTGATAGGATCGCAACAATCAAAGTATTTATTTCAGTTCCATCCAGTTGAGGATCGTATTCATCATGCCGGTATGGACGGTCTGTTGAGGAACTGTGCTACTGGCTGTCGTGTCGATGAGGCCTTCACAATGGATGATCCAGTTGACTCGATCTCTGCTGATACTTCAGGGCTGCGTTGTGGTCGTGTCCAGTTGAGGATCGTATTCATCACGCCGGTATGGACGGTCTGTTGAGGAACTGTGCTACTGGCTGTCGTGTCGATGAGGCCTTCACAATGGATGATCCAGTTGACTCGATCTCTGCTGATACTTCAGGGCTGCGTTGTGGTCGAGTCCAGTTGAGGATCGTATTCATCACGCCGGTATGGACGGTCTGTTGAGGAACTGTGGCACTGGCTGTCGTGTTGATGATGTCTTCACAATGGATGATTTAGTTGACTCGATCTCTGCTGATACTTCAGGGCTGCGTTGTGGTCGTGTCAAGGCGCAGATCCTTTGTCTCAGCTGGATACGGCCCAGATCTGGTTGACTACGGTAAACCTCGGGATAAACAAAAAGACTAATATTAGCGTAGATGCCATTCTTTTTCTGATGTAACGAGTACATCTGGTGTTATAGGAAGTGTTCCCGGTTCCGGCTGACCTAATTTATGCAGCCTAATAATCCTTTAACGGATTTGAAAATATAAATTGATAATGTGTTATGTGTATGCCAGGTTAAAGAGATGTGTTTTTAGTCTAGATTTAAACTGACAGAGTGTGTCTGCATCCCGAACAATGCTAGGAAGATTGTTCCAGAGTTTAGGTGCCAAATAGGAGAAGGATCTACCGCCTGCAGTTGATTTTGATATTCTAGGTATTATCAGCTGGCCTGAATTCTGAGATCGCAATAAATGTGAAGGACTATAATGTATTAAGAGCTCACTTAGGTACTGGGGAGCTAAACCATTTAGTGCTTTGTAAGTAATTAGCAAGATTTTAAAATCTATACGATGTTTAACAGGAAGCCAATGCAGTGATGACAGAACTGGGCTAATATGGTCATACTTCCTAGTTCTAGTAAGAACTCTAGCTGCTGCATTTTGTACGAGCTGTAGTTTATTTATCAAGCGAGCAGAACAACCACCCAGTAGAGCGTTACAGTAGTCTAGCCTTGAGGTCATAAACGCATGAACTAACTGTTCTGCATTTTTCATTGAGATATGTCGTAGTTTAGATATATTTTTCAGATGGAAGAATGCAGTTTTACAGATGCTAGTAACATGGCTTTCAAATGAAAGATTGGTATCAAAGAGCACACCCAGGTTCCTAGCTGACGACGAAGACTTAACAGAGCAGCCATCAAGTGTTAGACAGTATTCTAGATTATTGCGTGAAGAAGTTTTCGGTCCAAAAATTAGAATCTCTGTTTTTCCTGAATTTAGTAGTAGGAAATTACTGGTCATCCAGTTTTTTATATCAGCTATACATTCTGTTAATTTAGCGAATTGGTGATTTTCGTCAGGGCGCGAAGAAATATAGAGCTGAGTATCATCAGCGTAACAATGAAAACTAATGCCATGCTTCCTAATGATATCTCCCAAGGGTAGCATGTACAGAGTAAAAAGCAACGGTCCTAGTACTGAGCCTTGCGGTACTCCATATTTAACTTGTGATTGATATGACATCTCATCGTTTACTACTACAAACTGATAATGGTCAGATAAGTATGATTTGAACCATGCCAATGCAATTCCACTAATGCCAACATAATTTTCGAGTCTGTTTAGAAGAATATTGTGATCAATAGTGTCAAATGCAGCACTAAGATCCAGTAACACTAATAGAGAGATACAACCACGATCTGATGATAAGAGCAAATCATTAGTAACTCTAAATGAGAGCAGTCTCAGTACTATGGTATGGTCTAAATCCTGACTGGAAATCTTCACAGATACTATTTCTTTCTAAAAAGGAACATAGTTGTGATGAAACTGCCTTTTCTAGTATTTTTGACAGAAAAGTGAGATTTGAGATCGGCCTGTAATTGACTAATTCTCTAGGATCAAGTTGTGGTTTTTTAATAAGAGGTTTAATAACAGCCAGCTTAAACGTTTTTGGTACATATCCTAGTGATAAAGATGAATTAACAATATTAAGAAGAGGATCTATGACCTCTGGAAGCATCTCTTTCAATAGCTTAGTCGGTATAGGGTCTAACATACATGTGGATGATTTTGATGATTTAACAAGTTTAGACAATTCTTCCTCTCCTAAAGCAGTAAATGAATTTAATTTTTCTTTAGGGGGAGTTGCAAAGACTTCAAAAAGCCCTTGCAGAGCTCCAACTGGAGGTGGAGCATAGAGAATTGTTGAAAAAGGAATCCAGGAATGAACTAACTGGAAAACTCCAACACGGCGAAGCTCTCCTAACCAAAGCAGAGACTGAACTGAAAGAAAGACACGCTGAAGCCAGGGCCTGTGAAAATCATCTTAAACAGGCCCGGAAAGAAGTCATTGCTCTGAAACCACAAAGAGACTATGTAAAAGATGGACTTGACACTGGTTACAGAGAACTGAAAAGTGGCATGGGAGGGGAAACGCACGTCACAGAGTTTCCCCTAACCAGTCAAGAATCCCTAGTTCCAAAGGGGGTTAAAGTCCATTGCCCAAAACACCCAGCGTCCAACAACCTTTGCCAGCAGCTGTCAAATCCAACTGCCAGCAATTGCGACCAGGCTTTCACCCAAAACCTTTCTGACACTGGTTACAGAGAACTGAAAAGTGGCATGGGAGGGGAAACGTACGTCACAGAGTTTCCCCTAACCAGTCAAGAATCCCTAGTTCCAAAGGGGGTTAAAGTCCATTGCCCAAAGCACCCAGCGTCCAACAACCTTTGCCAGCAGCTGTCAAATCCAACTGCCAGCAATTGCGACAGGCTTTCACCCAAAGGCTCCCTGACGCCACGAACCTTAAACGGGGCAGACTGAAAAATCCATACACTTGCTACAGCCGAATGCAAAGGGTCTACTATGGAGCACGTAACCAGCCAGCAATGGAGGAATATTTCATCTTCAAAACTCTGTTTCTCCGAAAACTGCATCCTACGATGAGTCTAAGAAATCCAGTCTCTGATCACTGCCCAGAAACCTGCCCTTACCTTTTTGAAAGACTGAGAAATGAAGCTGAAAGGCAAAATCAGACTCTCAAGTCACAAAGATGTGAGCTGAATGTGCAGTCGCACAGTCAAAATGAGGTCCACCTTGAACACATAGCTCCCATGCACCACACCATTGGTCGAGTGAGCCTGGTACCTCCTGTGTGCGTAGCACAAATGGACACGTTTCCCTGTTTCATCCACAAAGACCTGCTAGACTGCTTTGAGCCCTTATTGAATGCCAGACCGCTGAAAATCTGGGCTCAAGTGTGTGAACTTCTGCCTTTCCAGTCACCCAGACCACCTGAGCCAGACAGTCAGGTCACAGAGGTCACGGGAAACCTCACAGCTAGCCGCGGGAACCTCGTCTCAGGGCAAAGTTCAAGTTCGCTACCCGGCACACTTCAACTCACCATAGACTTTAACTCCTTCTGCTCCAAGACCACCACAGACTCACAGCTGAATGATGTGACTACAACAGACATTATTCGCACACTGTGGGCAGACAACTCAGCCTTCAGCCACACGCTGTTAAGTGCTCTCAGCAAAGGAACACCGCACCTCCCATTTGCCAACAAGCACACACGCTTCCCATTGGACTTTCGTCTGCCAACCATGACGAATGCCAAGGACATCTGCATTTCGAACTTGAAATGGAATGACCTGCGTCTAACCCATCACTTCCTGGACTTTCCAGACCTCCTGACACACTCTAAAGCTCATAGAGACAGTGCTAATGAGTAGGTGTGGGCCCCAATGACTGTCCAGCCCCCTATTGTTCCTGTCAACACTGCCAACTTCCTGTCAGGCCAGACCACCCCAGAGGTCTGCATCCTGGTCCACATACAGAAAACTGTAGTACCAGCTTACACCAAAGGGGGCTGTTTGGCTCAACATGCAATGTGGTCAAACCCTAAACCACACGCTAGGCTCCTTCACACTTTCACTTGAAGGCGTGGAATGTGAACTCTCTCTAAAAGCCACACCCCTCACGGAAGTGTCATCCTGTGTAGTTCACAGTTGGCTCAACGACTGCATGGCCACAGACATCAGCATTCCCAAAGTCTACCATCTAGAATGGATATTGAACAACAACTTCCATGACTCTGAACTCAGGTTAACAGTCATCGGCTTAATTCCAGCTGCAATGGTCCCAAAAGGAAGCTTGGACAACACAAGTTTCACAGCATCCTTCAAGAGCATCTCCATCACTTCCATCAAACTGGTACCCACAGAACAGGTGCGCAGAACGGAGCTGATGGAGGACCAACACCTTGCTGTACCCAAAGTCGCTAACCAGCCTGCCTTTGAAACCCAGGAAAGCGGTGCACCTCTGATAGCCAATCTGACACCACCACGGAGGAGCCATTCCCAAGGTTTGAGTCTAAAGGCCAACAAATTCAGAAAGATGCAAATGCCCTAAAGAATGATGCAGACTGTCAAAAACTCTGACAGGTCTTGAACAAATTCAAAGTGACATTTGCCCAAGACTTTTTAGACTGTGGTCTCACTAAACTTCACATGGTGTACATTACAACACACCCAAATGCTCCTCCCACCTTCGTCAGGCAGTACAAAAGTCACATCACCTCACATGAACCAGTACAGGAAACTATTTGTTTCATGGAAGAAAAAGGTGTTAGCTGCCCATGCAACAGCACCTATTCCACCTCCATCTGGCCCGTTATCAAAACAGACGGCAAGTGGCGACCCACCATCAACTTCAGGAAGCTGAACCAGCGAATGCCACTGTCACAACATGCCAGAAACCACAGGTCTACACGGGGCGACGGCTTAACTGCCTGCCAAGACTGCTCTGATAACACGCCAGCTTCGACACTTGAGATAAAGGTACCTCAACAACAGCAACCAACCTGTCACAGGTACCTCAAAGAGAATGCGTGCCAAGGAATGCCCACAGCCTACGTCGATGGACGTTTCTACATCCATGAGGGCATCCTACAGGCAAGTGCAGGGGTACGATGGCTAAACAACCAACCCTGCCCACCACAGAACTTCAGGTGGGGTCCCCAGTCATGTCAGTATGTTGAAGTAGCAGCTATCCTCATAACCCTTCAAGACGCCTCAGCCCATAACATCAGAGAACTCATTTGCACAAACTCACACTATGCCAGACCTAGTTTCACATGCCATCTTCCAGGCTGTAAACAAACTGGCTTCAAGACTGAACACAACACATCGGTGAAACATCAATTCAACACCTGTTCCAAACACGTGATGACATCACCCAAACACACAACATGATCGTTTACTGGGAAAAGGTGAAAAGACACTCAAAGCAACCAGGGCGTGGCAAAGGCGCAAACGACCCAACCACTGCCCATGCTAAGACTGGCACATTGCATAACAATCTATGGTCACACCCACCCCATTCACCCACTCTTAGTGTGGCAGCAACAACCCGCAGCCAGCGTACTGTTCCTGCAATATCAGTCAACCAGAAAGACTGGAATTTAAAACTTCCTCTAAGGTTCATGGCCACCACGGACACCATGCAGGAGTCAACTTGGGTTTTCCCCACAGAACTAATGACGGCACAACAGGTGACACTGCCGTTGTACCTGTACCAACCAGGAGACTCGAGTCTCATCACAGCCTACTCCACTCATCAGCAACCCACGGATGTACCTGGCTCCCCATTTGCGCAGGTGTATGCTGACCAAAGACATTCATTACCTCTGCCCTAACAAGCTTTTCCTCAGAAACCACACTGAAGGAATCTGCCGGTTGCAGCCCATGATCAGCGACACACGCTGCCCTGCCAAGCCTCACATCCAAGTCATTGGAACACAAGCCGAGATTGTGGGCGATCGATGGCTCGTCCATACCCCCACTCACACTGCCACCCTAACCCACAATCGGCACAACACTGCTACTCATGTCAGCCTGCCCAATCCAATTATGTGGATTCAGATGCCCCTGGGTTCCATCCTTCACCGCAACAATCTGGCAGTGTACTGTCTCTCAAGCAAAGAGGACCAGTCAGAGCTGGAAATCCCATCCTCCTCCAGGAATCACCATCACACCTTAGATCCAGAACTGGAACTGAGGATGGAGAAAGGGGGGTCCCAGCTAATTGACAGTACTCCCGTCGATACAGCCCTCCGAGCACTCTCCCAACTGCCTATAGCCCAGGCTTGGACTGCTGCCGACACAGCCCTTTGCCTCTCCATGGCAATCGAGTGCGCATTCACCCTGGGCCTGGCCTCCATCCTATCCAAAGGCATCAAAGGGATGCAAGAGTCCATGGACAAGTGCCTATTTGCCCTTCCTCAAGGCTTCAAAAGAAGACAGAGGAGAGGAGGTTTCAAGACCGAGAATCTGCCCAGCCTCATCGAGAAGGACCCGTAGGAACCACCTGCTGCTTGACCATCCTGATCCATGTGCCATCCGACTTTGTGACCGTCCAACAAGGTCCACACAGGAACTTCGCTGGCCGAAGGGGGGTCTGTAGCATATGTACACGTATCAGGACAAGCAATAAACTTTGGAATTTTCAGAACGCTTTTAGCCTCCTGAACTCTGCATGTAAATCACGAATCGGCTCCGGCCAGTCTCAGAGTGATTGTGACTTTGGCATCTTTATGGACCCGCTGAGCTTAAACAGAGCATCCCATGCTTCCAGCTCTTGGGACATCAAAGGGGCCCTCATGTAGACTAAGTGCCAGAGCACATTCCAACACACACCACACACACACAGACACACAAACATGCATTGAAGGCTGTATGTGCAAAATATAATTATGCCTAAATGTAACCGCCGTCGTATGTCAAATTGCATATAGGTATTCCCACTGTATAAGCTTAGCTTGGATTGTAGTTGTGCTGGTGTAATTTCTAATGATACTATTGTCTGTAAACCATAACTTCTTTTATATGCTTTTTCTGATCTGTCAAGTTTGGATTTGTTTTAAAGCTCTTGCTACCTCTCATTCACTGAGATGTGTCACATAGTTGACAAATGCATTGTTCTATTTGTTTAATGGTACTGTGAAGAAAGTACTATCCGATCTGATACCCATAAATTATGCAAATTCAGCCAGGAGACAACTTTGCACCCCAACTTTGCACCTATGAAACTCACTGGCTATTCCACCTCAAGGAGGTGTGTCGGCTTGTCTGTCATAAAAGAGGAGCACCAGGATTTTCCTGTGTGTTCTCCCGATTGCCCTGAATCATCCCTCGCCCACTCACGCACGTCTCTCCTGGACGTCACGGCGACGCGCTTCCATCGCGCTCATCTTTCGGGACCACCATCTCTCCGGCGAAACTAACTTTCACGTCCTCAGTTCAAACCCTCCCGCGGAAACGGAAGAAGCTGGAAGATGAACTGCAGCAGCATTGAACCAAAACTCAGCAAGCAAACTGATGCAAGTACCGTTTCTGAATCTTAGATAATGAAACTGATTTCTGTGCTGGCTCTCAAGGACTGTTAGCAAAGGACTGTTAGTAAGTTTGCCACCTCTATTCTCTCTTTCCCTTTCTTTACTTTCACCTCTGTATATATGTATCTTCCCTGTGTATAGCCTTATAACCTCTGTAGTAGTAGTTTTCATATATTAAACATATTATTCATGCTCGATTTTTTTATGTTGCTCATTCTACGAAAACCAGGTCACTTTAACGTTTCGATCTAGCACAATCGCTTTACGTTTGATGCTATCATAGGAATTTATCCTCATGGCCAGAGGATAACATTTCCTTTATAATAGTCTGTGGAAAACTTAACAGTTTGCTGGACAAACTGGGGTATAGTTTCTCTAAAACTATTAAACTACAACTGACCATGTAATTAATTATGATTCGTTGTAATTGATTCACATATATGTACCTAATTCCCTCTTGGGTCGACATACATATCATAATTAATCATAAAGCTTTATGATTTATTATATTCATATTTCACCCATAAATTGATTAAACCTGTACAAAGTACGATATTTTTGTTGAAATCAGATGACTCAGTGAGGCCTCCATAGCCAGCAATGACATTTCCTCTCTCAAGATTTATTAATGTCCTAAAAACATATTTAAATCAGTTAATGTGAGTACAGTGGTTCAATATTAATATTATAAAGCGACAAGAATATTTTTGTACCTTTATGGATCTTGAGAGAGGAAATGTCATTGCTCCCTATGCAGGCCTCACGGAGCCATCGGATTTCAACAAAAATATCTTAATTTGCGTTCTGAAGATTAACGAAGGTCTTACGGGTGTGGAACGGCATGAGGGTGAGTAATAAATGACAGAATTTTCATTTTTGGGTGAACTAACCCTTTAAGTTATTTTTTAACACCCACTTGAATAAAATGGAACATTAATTTCAGATGCATCACTTTTCACAGTGAATATAATTCCAAAGCAGCATGTTTAAATAATACTTCATACTGTAATGAAGTCAAAAATAATCTGAAAAATGTCAACCTATCTGGCTAATAGTACACCACTTATTTTTTTATGACTACACCACTGGTCTAGTTTCAAATATAATTCTTTTGAAGTGATGGTGCTTTATGTAATGCATGTAATGTAATTTATGTAATGTTATGTAATCTAGTGTACGTGATAAATCCCGCTTGACATTTGTGCTGGCTACTGTATACAGGCCACCAGGGCACCATACAAACTTTATCAAAGAATTTGCTGATTTTCTATCAGGGTTAGTACTGGCTGCAGATAAAGTCCCTACTGTTGGTAATTTTAATATCCATGTAGATAATGAAAAAAGCCGCATTGGGATTGGCATTTAGAGATATTCTATACTCTATTGGAGTTCGGCAACACGTGTTACTCATTGTCGTAATCATACTTTAGATCTAATATTGTCGCATGGAATTGATATTGATGCCGTTGAAATTCTGCAGCAGAGCGATGACGTCTCAGATCATTATCTAGTCTCATGTATACTTCATTTGCACTAAAAGCATAAGTAAGGTCTCATTTGAAAGCAGACACTTTGCAGTTTATGGTAAACTCATAATTAATTATTGTCACAATGAAGAAAATAGTTAAAAATAGCTTTGAAATTTTGAAAAGTTATTTGAAATGTATTTTTATGAAATATATGTATGAAAATAAAAGTGAAGTTGGCCTTGTGGCAATCTAGAAATGCACTGCAGCTAAAGCCACATGTCTGACCATGTTATATTTCAAATCTGAAGATGATAGGTTTAAAACTCTGAGTTTTATTACATGTTTTTCAAGACCATGTCATGAGACTTTATTTAGAAAGGACTCTAAAATGTTAACTGATGTTTATTGTCATCTATTCAAGGGTATTGTCTATATTGTGTTTGTGGTGCTAAGTGCCCCAGTCAGTTTCAGTCTCCCCTGAACACATTCACACCTCTCCAGCCTGCTTATGGCTCTTATTCTTTTCTTTTGTCTCTATTATAATTACTGATGTTCTATTCAAGATGATTTAATCCCTCATTTCATTCACCAAACTTCTCACTTCACCTTCTTTCAAACTGTATCTAATGCCCTTCTTGGAAAAAAAGAGAGAAAAAAGTGAGCTTTACGATTCAAAATGATTTATTTACATTAGCTAAGAACAGGTGCATCTCTGGGCTCGTTAGCATATTAGCTTAGCACACCAACAAAACACGACAATTTATAAGATTAAAGCCACGTTTTTGCTCCAAACTTACTAGTCGATTGTTTTAAATAACCTTCTGTGACGTGGTGTGGCTTCGGATCAAAAATCAGACAGAAAATATATAATTTTAGGCTATTCTGCACAATGAGAAAAGCTATTTCGATTAGCATTGCATTATACATATAATCTACTATTATGAATACCTGACATCGCGTGAAGAACACAGATAAACCACATATCGTCACAATCGTGTATTTATTACTTTCAAAAGTGACGTTCTGTATGTTTATATCAATGATTATAGCGATGTCTGGTAGCCTCTGTTAGTTCCGTGTATGTCACATGACTGCCTCTTGTTCATGATGTATTATTTGTGGACTAAAGGTGCACAGAGCGCACTCCGGCTGCTGGTATGGTTTGAACACACAGTAGTCAGTGTATACAGCGCTCATATAATGACAACAGCGTGTTTTGGGTAAAAATTGAATATATATTACTCTTCTGTATAGAAAATTGACATAAACGTATGACAGTCCATCAATATTTCTCCAAATGTGCATGCTTTTAAGCTAAAAGCCCCGAGGGATGTTATTTTGTGGAGTTTTTTCATGATGATCGTATAGAGTTTTTTTCTCAATGGCTGAAGCTGACGCTCATATTTCAATGAAAAGGTAACGACTCCGTTTCTCATATTCATAACTCCCGACGCATATTAACAAATAACGGTCACTATACGATGTTGAGAATAAAATAAAGATTAAAAATTGAAGCTTGAGTCTTAGATCTTTTTAATGATGTATAGTTTGTCAAGGTAATTACATTAAATCTAACAGTAAATTTGAGCTAATTTAAACAAAGAAGCTTCGGTGCGTCAGCGCGCCAGTGCAGGTTAACAGGTTAATGCCTTATTCTACATGACCTTATTCTACGTTTTTAATCCTATTCAATACCTAAAGTTAACAACTACCTTACTAACTATTAATAAGCAGTAAATTAGGAGTTTACTGATGGAAAAGTTGTAGTTAATAATATGTGTTCCCCATACTAAAGTGTTACCAAAAAGATGAAAGAAAATAGTCCAATGTCGTGGTACAACGAGCACACTCAGGCCCTTAAAAGAGCAGCCATAAAAAATGGAGTGCAGCTGAAACAAAAACAAAAGTAGAGGTTTTTCGCATTCATGGAGAGCATGATTGCGTACAGAAAGGCCTTAAAAACTACTAGATCTGATTATTTTTCAACCCTCTTAGAAGAAATCAAACAAAACCCTAGGTATTTATTTGATACAGTGGTTAAATAACAAGAAATAAAGCTTCAACCCCAGACATTTCCAAACAGCAGTAATGACTTTATGAACAACTTTTTAGTTACAAGAATGATAATATTAGAGAGAAAATTATAACTATGCAACCGTCTACTATAGTATCACATCAGACACTGCATTGTAGTGTCCCTGAGAAAAAATCATTCATTGCTATAGGAGAGGAAGAATTGTCTAAAAGTTAGATGCTATACCGACGAAGCTACTGAAAGAGATGGTCATAGATCATAGAGGTCATAGATTCTCTTCTTAATATCATTAATTCATCTTTGTTATTAGGATATGTACCGAAAACTTTTAGGCTGGCTATTATTAAACCTCTTGTTAAAAAACGCAACTTGATCCTACAGAATTAGTCAATTACAGGCCAATCTCAAATCTACATTTTCTGACAAAGATACTAGAAAATGCAGTATCCTCACAACTATGCTCCTTTTTAGAAAAAAAAAAAAAAGTTATCTGTGAGAATTTCCAGTCAGGATTTAGACCGTACCTAGTCCTGAGACAGCTCTCATCAGAGTTACAAATGATGACTGCTGGCGGTAGATTTTCCTTTTTAGCACCTAAACTTTGGAACAGTCTTCCTAGCATTGTTCAGGAAGTATAGACACACTCTGTCAGTTTAAATCTAGACTAAAAACACATCTCTTTAACCTGGCATACACATAACACATTACCTACTTCTAGAATTTCAATCATGTAAATTGTTAGGCTGGATAAATTAGGTCACCCAGAACTGGGAACACTTCCCATAACATCTGATGTACTCACTACATCATAAGAAGAATGGCGTCTACGCTAATATTAGTCTTTCTCTCTGTTTATCCAGAGGTTTGCTGTTGTCTGCCAGATCCAGGCTGTATCCAGATGAGATGAAGGACCTGCGCCTAGACATGATGACAACACAGCCCTGAAGTGTCAACTAAACTATCCCCTTGTTGGAAATCTCAGAAGCAAAGACCAGGAGACTTGGATGTATCTTCAGCAGGCTTCTTTATTGAGAACACATGCTGTCGGAAGCTGCAGTCATCAAGTCTCACTAAGGCAGTGTATACATGATGTTTTATAGCCATTCAGTGGGTAGTCCTTAAAGGTGTTGCCCTTACACACAGCCTTAGAAGTGACCACTAAAACAAAAGCATCTAAAGACAATACAGGACATTACCCCCGACTGGGTAGATAATAGTACCCCAAATAGTATAAACAGTAGCTGGTCACAAGAACTAAGACTATGTAAACATTCACACATAGTTTGACTTCCAGTAGGAAGATCAAAGCATTCAAATGCATAGATGCTAACCCAATCAGTCTGACAGTGTCGCCCATACCTTTACAATATCATAGAGACAAAAGCACAGCTGTATCTTGAGCTTGTCATGCCAAATGGTAAGGAAGTGCAAAAGGTTTATGTCACACACCCCTGAGCTGCCTGCCTTGATCTCCTTAGAATGTCATTATCTTTACCTTAACATGCTAAATACAATATACTTCACCTTAGTAATTCATTTGAGGAGATGTCAGTATGTAGGATTAACAGATCTTAAACAGATTATTAAATTTGTAATCCCACACCCTGCGAAGGCCTCCTTCCCTTTCCTTTTCCTATGTATAGATAAAACGTTATCAAGGTGATTCCAGTTCAGATGGATCCACGGAAGCGACTGATAATTCTGTATTATGCGGGCCAGACAAGTAATTTAAAACCCTTTGTTAATAATTAATGATTTTTACAACGGAAGTGATTCAATCAAAAACTTACTTTAGCTCAATAATAACTTTTTCCTAGAGCTGCTGTAAAGCCAAAATAATATCTGTCCATTAATTTTCCTATTATTACTGTGAAGCTGCTTTAAAAATCTGTATTATAAAAAGCTCTATATGAATAAAGATGACTTGACTTGACTAAAACAAATAGACCAGAGGTGTCCAATAAGCTTTATGCCGAACATCACCTGAACATGAAAACGGGTCTAATTATCCACTTGTCAGAGAAAGTGTTAAAGGCAGTACAAACCAACAGTGATATCAATGGACTTTTAAGGTAATAAGCTAACCTAGCTAGTAGGGGTGTAACGGTACACAGAAGTCAAGGCTCGGTACGTACCTCAGTTTTAGGGTCACGGTTCGGTAATTTGGTACAATAGGAAAAATGGTCACACTTTAGTTTAGGGTCCAATTTTCACTAGCTAACTTTTAACTATGACTTTTGCCTTAATAAACCACTAATTACTGTTTATTAATAGTTAGTAATTTAGTTGTTAAATTTAGGTATTAAGGTAGGATTATGGGATGTAAAATATGGTCAATGCAGAATAAGGCATTAATAACTGCTTTATAAGTACTAATAAACAATCAACATCCTAGTAATATGTCAAGTCAAGTCACCTTTATTTACATAGCGCTTTTTACAATGCAGATTGTATCAAAGCAGCTTTACATTGATAACTGGTACATAATTTTTTGCTGCACAGCAGCTCTTCAAGAATAGTGTCAATGCAGGCAGATCAAAGCACTGTTGAATAAATGTCAAGAATACTGTTGAATATCAAATATCAAGTCAAATGTCAAGTGTCCCCAACTAAGCAAGCCAAAGGCGACAGTGGCAAGGAACCCAAACTCCAACAGGTGACATCAGGTGGCAAACAAGTGGCAAATAGGTGTTAAAATGGAGAAAAAAAAACCTTGGGAGAAACCAGGCTTAGTCGGGGGGCCAGTTCTCCTCTGGCGAACAGTGCTTTGTTACGAATCAGGTTGCTTTCATAAATCTGATAGGATCGCAACATTCAAAGTATTTATTTCAGTTCCATCCAGTTGAGGATCGTATTCATCACGCCGGTATGGACGGTTTGTTTAGGAACTGTGCTACTGGCTGTCGTGTCAATGAGGCCTTCATAGTGGATGATCTAGTCGACTCGATCTCTGCTGATACTTCAGGGCTGCGTTGTGGTCGTGTCCAATTGAGGATCGCATTCATCACGCCGGTATGGTCGGTTTGTTGAGGAACTGTGGCACTGGCTGTCGTGTTGATGATGTCTTCACAATGGATGATCTAGTCGACTCGATCTCTGCTGATACTTCAGGGCTACGTTGTGGTCGTGTCAAGGCGCAGGTCCTTGGTCTCAGCTGGATACGGCCCAGATCCGGTTGACTACGGTAAACCTCGGGATAAAAAGAAAGACTAATATTAGCGTAGATGCCATTCTTTTTCTGATGTAACGAGTACATCTGGTGTTATAGGAAGTGTTCCCGGTTCCTGCTGACCTAATTTATGCAGCCTAATAATCCTTTAACGGATTTGAAAATATAAATTGATAACGTGTTATGTGTATGCCAGGTTAAAGAGATGTGTTTTTAGTCTAGATTTAAACTGACAGAGTGTGTCTGCATCCTGAACAATGCTAGGAAGATTGTTCCAGAGTTTGGGTGCCAAATAGGAGAAGGATCTACCGCCTGCAGTTGATTTTGATATTCTAGGTATTATCAGCTGGCCTGAATTCTGAGATCGCAATAAACATGAAGGACTATAATGCATTAAGAGCTCGCTCAGGTACTGGGGAGCTAAACCATTTAGTGCTTTGTAAGTAATTAGCAATATTTTAAAATCTATACGATGTTTAACAGGAAGCCAATGCAGTGATGACAGAACTGGGCTAATATGGTCATACTTCCTAGTTCTAGTAAGAACTCTAGCTGCTGCATTTTGTACGAGCTGTAGTTTATTTATCAAGCGGGAGGAACAACCACCCAGTAGAGCGTTACAGTAATCTAGCCTTGAGGTCATGAACGCATGAACTAATTGTTCTGCATTTTTCGTTGAGAGCATATGTCGTAGTTTAGATATATTTTTAAGATGGAAGAATGCGGTTTTGCAGATGCTAGTAACATGGCCTTCAAATGAAAGATTGGTATCAAAGAGCACACCCAGTTTCCTAACTGACGACGAAGACTTAACAGAGCAGCCATCAAGTGTTAGACAGTATTCTAGGTTACTAAGTGTAGTTGTTTTTGGTCCAAAAATTAGAATCTCTGTTTTTTCTGAATTTAGTAGTAGGAAATTACTGGTCATCCAGTTTTTTATATTAGCTATACATTCTGTTAATTTAGCGAATTGGTAAGTTTCGTCAGGGTGTGAAAAAATATAGAGCTGAGTATCATCAGCATAACAATGAAAACTAACGCCATGCTTCCTAATGATATCTCCCAAGGGTAGCATGTACAGAGTGAAAAGCAACGGTCCTAGTACTGAGCCTTGCAGTACTCCATATTTAACTTGTGATTGATATGACATTTCATCGTTTACTACTACAAACTGATAACGGTCAGATAAGTATGATTTGAACCATGCCAATTCAATTCCACTAATGCCAACATAGTTTTCGAGTCTATTTAGAAGAATATTGTGATCAATAGTGTCAAATGCAGCACTAAGATCCAGTAACACTAATAGAGAGATACAACCACGATCTGATGATAAGAGCAAATCATTAGTAACTCTAATGAGAGCAGTCTCAGTACTATGGTACGGTCTAAATCCTGACTGGAAATCCTCACAGATACTATTTCTTTCTAAAAAGGAACATAGTTGTGATGAAACTGCCTTTTCTAGTATTTTTGATAGGAAAGTGAGATTTGAAATCAGCCTGTAATTGACTAATTCTCTAGGATCAAGTTGTGGTTTTTTAATAAGAGGTTTAATAACAGCCAGCTTAAACGTTTTTGGTACGTATCCTAGTGATAAAGATGAATTAACAATATTAAGAAGAGGATCTATGACCTCCGGAAGCATCTCTTTAAATAGCTTAGTCGGTATAGGGTCTAACATACATGTTGTTGATTTTGATGATTTAACAAATTTAGACAATTCTTCCTCTCCTAAAGCAGAAAATGAATTGAATTTTTCTTCAGGGATACTACAATGCACTGTCTGACACAATACTGTAGTAGACGGTTGCATGGTTATAATTTTCTCTCTAATATTATCAATCTTGCAAGTAAAGAAGTTCATAAAGTCATTACTGCTATGCTCTTTGGAAACATCAGAAGTTGAAGCTTTATTTCTTGTTAATTTAGCCACTGTATCAAATAAATACCTAGGGTTGTGTTTATTTTCTTCTAAAAGTTTTGAAAAATAGGCAGATCTAGCAGTTTTTAAGGCCTTTCTGTACTCAATCATTTTCTCTCTCCACGAAATGCGAAATACTTCTAGTTTTGTTTTCTTCCAGCTGCGCTCCATTTTTCTAGCTGCTGTTTTTAGGGCCCGAGTGTGCTCATTGTACCATGGCGTTGGATTAATTTCCTTAATCTTTTTTTAAACACAAAGGAGCAACTGAGTCTAATGTGCTGGAAAAGACAGAGGCAATAGTTTCTGTTGCAACATTGAGGTCTTCTAAGCTGTCTGGTATGCTAAGGTGATGAAACTGATTAGGAAGATTATTTATAAAGCGATCTTTAGTGGTAGAAGTGATGGTTCTACCATATTTATGGCAGGGAGGCAGTTTAGCTTCTTTGACTAAATGTAGTATACACGAGACTAGATAATGATCTGAGATGTCGTCACTCTGCTGCAGAATTTCAACGGCATCAATATCGATTCCATGTGACAATATTAGATCTAATAGAGACCAATAGAGTTTAGAATGTCTGTAAATGCCAATCCCAATGAGTCTTTTTTATTATCTACATGGATATTAAAATCAACAACAAGGACTTTATCTGAAGCTAGTACTAATTCTGATAGAAAATCGGCAAATTCTTTGATAAAGTCTGTATGGTGTCCTGGTGGCCTGTAGCCAGCACAAATGTCAACTTACATAATGTTACGTAAAGCACCATCACTTCGAAGGAATTATATTTGAAAGACTTCTGGCTGATACTGTAAATATTACTATAAATTACAGCAACACCTCCCCCTTTGCCTTTCTGACGAGGATTGTGTCGATAATCATAACCTTGAGGACTAGACTCATTTAAAGTAATGTAATCGTCTGGTTTTAGCCAGGTTTCTGTCAAACACAGCACATCTAGATTATTGTCTGTGATAATATCGTTTACAATAAGTGCTTTTAAAGAAAGTGATCTAATATTTAACAATCCAAGCTTTATCATTTGTTTATCATTATTATCTCTATTTTTTATTTGTTGCACATCAATTAAATTTTTACCATTGAATGGGTTTGGAAGTTTTTTTTGTTTTTACTAATTCGGGGTACAGACACAGTCTCTATGTGATAATATCTAGGTGTAAGAGTTTCTATGTGTTGGGATTTATCTGACTTCTGTAACGTGAGGCAGCTAGCAGACGGTCGGTTTAGCCAGTCTGTCTGCTTCCTGTCCTGGGCCCCAGTTTGTCATGTTTCAGCTCTAAGACTATGTGCCATATTACTAGAGAGAAGAGCAGCACCATCCCGGGACGGATGAATACCATCTCTTTTCAACAGGTCAGGTCTGCCCCAAAAACTTTTCCAACTGTCTATGAAACCTATATTATTCTGCGGACACCACTTAGACAGCAAGCCATTGAGTGATGATAATCTGCTAACTATCTCATCACTCCGACGAACAGGAAGGGGACCAGAGCAAATTACTTCTCCTGACATTGTATTTGCAAGTTCACTCACCTCTTTAATGTTAATTTTAGTGATCTCCAACTGGCGAAGCCGAACATCATTTGTGCCGACGGGAATAATAATTTTAGAATATTTACGATTAGCATTAGCCAGCACTTTTAAATTTGCTTTGATGTCAGGTGCTCTGGCTCCCGGCAAACATGTGACTATGGTGGCTGGTGTCTCTATTTTCACGTTACGTGTAATAGAATCGCCAATAACTAGGGCACTTTCAACAGGATTCTCAGTGGGTGCATCACTGAGTGGGGAGAACCTGTTTGATGTTCTTATTGGAACGGAAGAGTGGTGTTTTCTGCGGCTAGGCCGCCTCACCGTTACCCAAGTGCCCTGCTGCGCGGGCTCTACAGCCGGAACCGAACATTGTACAGAGTTCACTAAGCTAGTCGCATCCAAAACAGTATCTGAAGCCCCTCTGAGATTCTCTCTGTCAGCCTGACTATTTCCCTACATTTATGACATGTAAATCCCTCGTCGCTGACAGAGAGAGCTATACTGAACATGTGACAGATGGAACAGGAAACAATTCTGGGAGAGGATGACATGACTCACCGTGTTTGTAGACTGATCCGATCCGAGTTACCACAGCTGTTTGATGAACACGTTGAAAGAGGAGCGCGCGAGACTGATGACAAGTTAACAAGCTAGCGAGATGCAAACGCATTGTAACAGCGATTTAGATTCAAAGATTACAAGCTAGCGACGTCAGATTAATGTGGTAGGCAATAATAATAATAATATAAGCAATAATGAATAAAAGTAAGAGATTCAATAAAAGAGAAAAAGCTATACAGAGACACAAACCACCAGCAGCGAGGCAACGAGGCAGACAGGAGCAATCGAGCAGCAAAGAAAAGGATGTGATCAAGTTGCTAAAAAGCAAATAGTTAATAATTAATTGGACCCTAAACTAAGGTGTTACCTGACAAAAGAGCAAATAAACAATGCAAGGTTTATAAAAGTACAAAATAAACAGAATAATGAAAGTAAAACTTGTACATTTAGAGGACATGGTTTTGAAGCACTTAAGTAATTCATGTATGCGCTGTTCTTCTTCTGCTCCTTTTTCTGTTAAAGCAGTTAACAAACAGCGTTGTATTACCGCGCCAATCCCCCTTCTGGATTGGAATGTAGATTGCCCGTGACTTACTGTATTTGTCGTCCGATTGCATACACCAAACTGCGACATCCATACCGTGATGGTTCATGATATATGACCGTTACACCCCTACTAGCTAGTACTTTTTATTGTCGTTGTTTTGTTTGGTTTAAATATACAATTGTCTTTTAGATATAAATCTGCATACGTGGTGGACATCAGTTATGCTCATCTTTGCTGACTCCTTTAAAGATATCTTGAGTAAAATGGCTCTATATTTAATGAAGCACATACAAAAGAATTGAACCGGAAGCGATGCAACCTGTTTTATAGAATACAGAAGTTTGCATCCTGTTCCTGGAGGGCCACCTTCCAGCAAAGTTTAGTTCTAGCCCCAATTAAACGCATGAACCAGCTAATCAGGTGTTCAGGATCACTAGAAACTTTTAGGCAGGTGTGTTAGAGCTAAACTCTGCAGGAACGTGGCACTCCAGGAGTAGGATTGGACAACTCTGAAAAAAAACAATAAACTAATAAATATGAAATAATGTATGTGATGGGTTTTTGTTCACTTGAATATGCCACATAAATATCCCTTTATTTAAACTAAATGTGATAGTGAAATTCATTGATTCAGATAATTACAACTAGTAACTGCCAGGTCTACAAACAACTGCTTAAGCAGTAACTGATGAAAAATAATTATAAATCAGACCACAAATACTCCAAAAGCAAACTTTATGAGCTCAAGTGAACCACTGCATTTCACACTATTACATCACTAGAAATGTTACACACGATAAAAGACCCCGACCATAGGTAGAGTCATATCACTCCTACACCGCTGTTCCACTGATCCTTACTGATTGAAGGGGAAAGGGCATAGGTCTTACAAAAATATACTGTGGATAGCATATAAATATACAATGAATGTGCAATGCAGGAGACATTTAAAAGCACTGGTGTCTTCAATGTAATGTAAATGTAAAGTAATGTAAAGACTTGCATTCAGCTTCTAATTGGCCTGTAGTGTTAATATGTAGATACGTTTCACTAGCCTCTGAGCTTAGAAAATATTTCAAAAGATTCAAATTAATATGAAGAGTAAAAGTCAAAACAAAGGATGTGGACTAGTGCCTCATTGTGGTGTGAGTCAGAATGGGAATAAACATATTTTTAATGAAGTATCTAACTATAGCCAGGCAAATAAAACAAAAGACTCAACATTAATAAAAACAAGAACTTTCACTACAAACATTTCCATAGATTTCATAGAAAGTGTTATCAATATTTCCTATGAGATGTTATAATCTACAAATTTTTGTATAGGTTATATCCTTGCGGTAGCAGATAGAGGTTGTAGTAGATTAATTTATGCATAAAAAATAGAAAAATAAAAAATGCACAGACATCTAGTTATTTGAAAACAAAGTATGTTGGACCTAAAATCAAGAATTTGACAGCAGAGTCAAGCTGTATTCCTCTAGGAAAGATGAGAACAAAGACTTGGGCATTTTTTTTCCTCTTTACCAAAGTGAACCCACAATCTTTTGTACAAAACCATGAAGGTACTTGCAAAAAGTGCCTCTCAGGTAACCAGCCATAGACAATGAAGAATACAGAGAGGTGATGAATAACTAAGCAATTGTAGTCTCACGTCTGAATACAACTTCTAATCTACTGTAAACCACTAAATTGTAGCTGATACGTAGTGATTATCTCGCAGATAAGGAAATACATAAGAAGGCATAGAGCTGTGTTAGAATCAGCTCATTATTGTTGATCATACTTTGGTCCTTTGCCTTTTTGAAATGTATATCTTTATAGACAAAAATGACTTCACTTCCTTTAATATGCATTAAAAGTCCCTCTGTTGACATCTTCATTTGTTTCCTGTGGGTTAAACGTTCACTCATCTGATTCATACCTGAGAAGGGAATATAATGCAACAAATTTACAACAATATTGGATGTAAAACTAATGGCAGATTTATGAAACATTTCAGTGATGGTCATAACATCTGAAGTGAAATTATACCTTTGTAGTCTCTTTCTCAGATCTTTAATCTGTTCATTCTTTTTAGTGAGAATTTCCTTCATGTTGCGGTATGCAGCCGTCTGCTGAAATTTCTTTTCCAGTTCCTTAATCCGTAAATAAACACAATATGATTTATCAAACACATCAAGCTTCACTAATTTATAAACAGATACCTTAAAAGTTCATTAGATACAAAGTTTGGCTTTTTAAGATTTTTAAAGGGTTTTTTTCATCTATTGTAATGTATACAAAATATAAATATTAAATAATAATGAATTATGTATAATAATTATAATAATATATAATTAAATTTATATATATATTAAAATGTATTACTGTCAATAATAAATAAATATATTACTGTCAATAATAAATAAATATATTTTGGGGAAAGTTAAAAGATTATGGTTCACACTGAAGCTGATTTTTCACACAGATCTGTTTTTTAAAGTGAGGAGCCAAATCTGATCTCATATGTGGAAATATACTAAATATGTATCTGTTTTTTGCAATGTGATTTCACTGCGAACAGTCAGGTCAGGATTCAGATTAGTGTCTGATAAGCGTTACATCTCTGAATAAGAATTTGCAATAAGCAGGCTTAGTACCTTCTCAGCAAGGGAAAGTTGCTCCTGGACACGAAGCAGGTCATGTTTAGCGGATACAAGGCTGTCCTGCAGGTCTTTTTGAGAAGCAACGTTGGCATTCAGGGTCTTTTTAAAGTCAGCCTGCATTGCTGCAACTGTGCCTTCCAGATTTGCGATCTCCTGAGCACACATTGCAAACTACCAATGCAAAAAATTGTCTGTAAATATTTTGCCAATTTTATTGCTGTTTCTAAATTTTACAGGTACTTTATATAGTACTTTTTTTTTTTTATCTTGACAGAAAAAAAATAAAAATAAAACAAAACAGCACATACCACAGAGTTTCCATGAAGCCATAGAAGAAGTCATAACAGAAATGGTGAGAAATAAAATCTCATAAACAAAATATGGGAAGTCATATTGCCAACAAAGGAAATCACTCTCTGTGTGTTCACAGGGGCATTGACAAAGGCTCAAACACAATCCAAATGTTTACTATAGGATCAAATCCATGCTACATATATTTGCAAAACAAAGTATAGGTCTATCACTAATGAACCTGAAGGCTAAAATTGCCAGCTTGGTAAAGTGCATGGTATATTTTATACCTGATGATCTCCTTGACTTTTTTGAAGGTCTTTCAAGGCCCTCTCTGCTTTGGACTTGTCATCTAGAGCGCTCATGGCCTACAATACAATCGTTATAAAGGCATGAGAGATAATAACTACCATAAAGTGGTCCCCAAAACTATTGGACACTTAAGCCACAATTAAAAATGTCTGAATGTCATGGGTTTCGCAAAATATAAAACCAAATGGCTTTTATTTTAAAGAAACATAGCACAATTTCACTGAAGCAAAACATTTTAAATTATAAAATAATATTGTTTAGGGTGCAAATACTTTCTGGGGCCACAGTATGTATCAAGTTTACTATTATTATTTTTATTATTATTATCATAATTTCTTTACCTGAGATTCCAAAGTTCTGAGTCTAGCTTTCAATTTGTCATTGTCCTCTTGTAGTCTGGAAATCTCCTAAAATTAAAAAGTAAAAGACTTTATCTGTTAGTGTTGATTTATGTGCAGTACATGTGTCATTGTTCAAATTTAATAATAAAAAAACCTTCTGGAGTAGTTCAGAAACACCTCCTTCATTCAGCGGTGCTAATTTTGGCTTACTGGACTCCTGATTTACCTAAAAGCACATAAAGCAGATGTTGAAGGCAGCTCACCATGGAGAAACATTCTTAAAATATAGTACTGTCTTTGTCCATTTAGGACACATCACATTTTTATCAAAATTAGTATTGTGTTTTATTAGCATTGAAACCATTTATATTCTCATCTACTTCTAAATTTGCTAAATAAACTCAATGCAATTCATGGAATTTTGCATTTGAACTCATGACCATGACAGAAACTAAAGTTATATTGACTTATATTGATTATATAAGATGTTAAGGGAATTTATGTTTCGACTGTTTTTATTTGCTGTCATCATCAGACTAGCATGATAATCTGTACTTAAGAACATTACACGCCATGACAATCTAGAACAACAAAACGTGCATGTCACACTTTAACCTGCAAAATGTGAATTTTGTGCAGGCTGCTACAAATGAAACAACTTAGTAACTGACTATACCTATCAGAGACATATGTCTCCTGTTCAGACCTGCAATGAGCTCACCTTGTTGTTGGGTTTGAAATCAGTCTTCTCAAACTCAGCTACTTGCTCCAGTAACTCTCTAATAAGAAAAGAAATTTAAAAAAAAGGGGGGGGGGGGTGAGAGAAATGTAAGGATTCATTATGAATGTTGCACAATAGATGAGCGTTATCTTAATTGTAAGTAATTCTAAAGATGTCAAACCATAAGGAATCACACTTTTCCTTGATACTTTGAGATAAATAAAGTTCATGTGTAGCTGAGTGTCCACACTGCTTTTCCATACAATGCAAGTGAATGGAGACTGGGGCTGTCAAACTCCAAAAAGACAAAAAATACCATAAAAGTAGCCCATTCAACCATAGTAGTCCATTCTCTCCAGTCTTTCTCTCCAGTTAATAAGTATAATTTATGAATACTTTTGAACATTTTGTAGGAGAATGAACATCAATATTAGGAAAGAGTGGCTGAAATTTATTTTTAAGGGCCTTTATCATTTTAGTCAAATGGCACGTTTAATTATAATGTTCAAAGAAGGATGATAATGGTCATTAAAAAAACACATTATGCATGCTTTAGCTCAAAAAATATAATGGACCTTTTAGTGGACATTAGGGAAAACATAAATAATGAAAAAGTGTATAATGACTCTTTTAAATGTATGAAAAATATTAACCAATTTAAGTTGATGTTACATGTTCCTGTAAGCCACAGAAAAGATACATCAATGAAACAAAAGCAGATGCACCTGATTCTTGGTAGTGGGTGGAGTCAAAAAAGGGAGAGAGAGGAAGAGCCGCTAAAAAACACACACATATATGTCAGTTACATGGTTCTAAATGGAAAAATAAAGCCCCTCCTTCTCCTTGTGAAACAGTTTGTGGTAGGCAAAACATTTGGCTGTGTGGTCTGTGAAGATTGCGGTGTACACATGTAGATATGGGTGTTTTCCCTGTGTGAGGCCCATCCCTGATGTGCAAAGGAGGGAGGATCATACACAAACAGCTGTTTATGTATGTAATGGAGACAAAATACACTCAGCCACAAACACCACCAGACTGCAAAAGCAACATGTTACAGTAAACATGTTTACATGTTACAGTAAAAGTGTTAACGTGTGTGAATGCTGCTCAGCTCTCTCAGATCTGTGTTTGCAATTTTCACTGTTGTTGGTCAAATTTAGTTCAGTAATGACCACACTCTGGTGGATAATTTTTGGACAAAATGAAAATTCATATTCTACTCATCTACTTGCCAAGTTTCTCAATATTTGTGGTTAGGAAAAGGAGGTTATTTAGCAGAATGTCCAAGCTGTTTTTTTCCCAAACAATGCAAGTGGATGGGGACTGGGGCTGTCAAGCTCCAAAAACAATTATAAAAGTAGCCTATTCACTTCTGCACTATATTCCAAGCCTTCTAAAGTCATACAAAAGCTTTGTGTGAGGGTTAGAGCAAAGAAAAAAAGCCAAATGGGTTCAAACTAGTGTTGTCAAAAGGACCGACTTCGGTACCATCTTTGACGCTCTTCACTGAGCGCTTACACAGATACACATGATAGCGTTTGAAAGCAGGCAACTAACTTGGTACCGAAGTTGGTACTTTTGACAACACTAGTTCAAACAACATGAAGGTAATGATGGTAGACTTATTTTTTGGTGAACTATTAATTTAAGCAGTGGTTCTAAACATATTTAATCAAATCACCACCTCTTTGGTTTCTTTGACGTGAAATACTATGCTTAAATAATTAACTATTTATCCTGGGTAATTTAACTATTTGAGTATATATAAATATTTATAATATTTCTATAGGCCCATTCACACCAAGATATAAAAAAATAATAACTAATGATAACTATAAAAACAACTATAACTATATTAGCATCCACACAGTGTACAATCATTGCCTTTTCTAATCATGCTCTGCAGTTTTGTCATCTGCCACGTTAAATGCTTGAGCTCATAAAGCAGAAGTGGATTCTGATTGGCTGTCAATGTTTTTATCATTCATCAGCTGGAAAAAAATGTTCTGCAAGTGACTTCAATTATGTCTTTTCTTTGTGTTGTTATGGTTATAGTTGTGGTGTAGACTCTGTTATCCTTTTATATTTAGAAGGATTTTTAGGAAAATAACTACCATTATTGTTAAACTTATTGTCCTTGGTGCAAACGGGCCTTAAGACCACTATGGCATTCCAGATGTCCTAGCCTGATGACCTCTCAGATGTCTTCATCATCAACACAACACACTAGCTTTGAGAGTGAAAGTATAACTTTCAGCTGACCTTTCAGCATGAGGCCCAACCAGAGCAGTAGGAAGGATGTGGTTTAGAATATTGACAGTGGAGCAGGAGTGCATGGGTCACAAATATAAGATCACGAGAGAAATTAAGTGTATTGCCTCCGATTTGTCATCCTAAGCCCCTCAAATTAATCTAATTCTAAGTCTTGTGGGTAGCACGATGAGTACAATTAAAAACAATTACAACACCAAGACAATTTTGTTAACAATCACTTCAGGATGAACTATCCACACCTTTACCATCAAACTAGAACCAGATGACTTTCTGAAGAACTAAGGTATCAAACTAAGGTATAGTGCCTCAAGGACATCTTCTCTCATCTTCTGTCCTTTGGTTTCTCTCCTCCACCTATAACTGTCCAGGTCTGGTTCATCAGTATGCATTCCTGGTACATTTCACACACCAAAAAAAAAAAAAAAAAGCTACACCTTGTGGTTTAACAAACTCTTGCTTGCCAAAAGCCAGTCTGCAGTGGCACCTAGAAACTTTTTCAACCAAATAAACTTATGTTCCACTATCATTCCACCATACCTGTTTATCAAATCCAAACAAACCACTCTTCCTGAGCTTTTCCCTAAAGCTTCTGTAGTTCTTCCACAATAGTATGCATTTTTTAAGAAGAGTTTCATTGGCTAATGTAGAGTTTCTTTGGTTTTCTATCTTTCTGTTCTCAGTTTACACATACTACTGCTTGACAAATGCATTTCAGGCCTACCTCTTCTACATCCTCCTCAGATTGGAGTCTTGCTGAGTGGAATATCTTAATGTTATAGTCATCTGAAATGTTCCATGTCTGAAAGCTAAACCCACTCTTTGAAAACTTTTGAGTCAAGATCAAATAATCACAGAGAAAGATTACAAATCAAAACAATGATTTCTTTTGAAGTTGATACTGCAACAAAAGTTTTTTACTTTCTAATTATTTAGGTTACCATTATTTACTGATATTTATTTCAATGTTTTACAGGCTGTAGTGTGTTGGTTAACTTACTTAATAATATAACTTGGATTACACATTTTTCAATTTTACTCAAATTAGGATGATGCAAAAATGAGTACACCCCATGTTTTAATGACAGCACCAAGTTTTCTAAGCATGGAATGAACAAGTTGGCAACATTTTGCAACATCTATCTTTTTCCATTCTTCAAGAATGACCTCTTTAAGAGACTGGATGCTGGATGGAGAGTGACGCTCAACTTGTCTCTTCAGAATTCCCCATAGGTATTCAATTGGGTTCAGATCAGGAGCCAATGAACCCTGTTCTTCTACAGAAATCCAACAGTGGCCTTAGATGTGTGTTTAGGATCATTGTCATGTTGGAAAGGTGCACAACGACCAAGGGCACTGAGTGATGTAGCATCTTCTCTTTCAGTGTAGAGCAGTACATCTGTGAATTCATGAGGCCATCAATGAAATGCAGCTCCCCAACACCAGCAGCACTCATGCAGCCCCACATAAGGACACTGCCACCACCATGTTTCAATGTAGGCACCATGCATTTTTCTTTGTATTCCTCACCTTTGCACGCCATACAGTTTTGAAGCCATCAGTTCCAAAAACATTTATCTTGGTCTGATCACTCCAAAGTATAGAGTCCCAGTAGTCTTCATCTTTGTCAGCATGGGCCCAGGGCAAACTCTAGGCGGGCTTTTTTGTGCCTGGGCTTTAGGAAAGTCTTCTTTCATGGATGGCACCCATGCATGCCTTGTTAACATAGTCATTTGTAGTCTAAAATTTAGCTTTGCTCCAGAGACTTTCAGTGGGGTGTACTCATTTTTGCATCACCCAAATTTGAGTAAAACTGAAAATTTTGTTCGCTAAGTTATATTATTAACCTTACTTTCATGTTATAAGTAAATATATGTTATATAAAACTTAGTTTTGTCAACATTTTGGAAATTATTTTTGTGTTCATTGAGATATTGTTTAAAATGTTACTTTTCAAAGGGGGTGTACTCATTTACGCTGAGCACTGTATATATTACAAAATGCATTTAGTTTAGGTATATAGTTAAGTTGGCTATCACCACGGTCACAGCCCTAATTTTAAACAATAATTATGATGTCTACTGAACAATCAAAATATCAGATACCCAGACATAAGATTTTGTGCACAATGTGACTTTTAATTATTAACAAGGCTGAAATACAAGCTTGAATGTGCAACAGGCAGCTGACCATACAGCACTCATACTTATTTAATTAAATCATAGCCTTTTGAAGTGTAATAATCTGCATTGCAGATAAAGGCTAAATTGAGATTTTAAAGGTCCCGTTCTTCGTGATCCCATGTTTCAAACTTTAGTTAGTGTGTAATGTTGTTGTTAGAGTATAAATAAAATCTGTAAAATTTTAAAGCTCAAAGTTCAATGCCAAGCGAGATATTTTATTTAATAGAAGTCGCCTACATCGAACGGCCAGTTTGGACTACATCCCTCTACTTCCTTCTTTAATGACGTCACTAAAACAGTTTTTTGACTAACCTCCGCCCACAGGAATACACAAGAGTTGCGTGGTTTGTAGAGTGTGTTTGTCGCCATGTCGTCGAAACGCTGTTATTTTCATCCCGCAGTCCAATCACCTTTGTTTGGCCTTCCCAGGGACGCTGTACTTAGAGATCAATGGTTACAATTTATGTTTAACTCGGTTCCCGAAAATTATAATTGTGGTATCCTTACTGCAATAGTTAATGTTGGACTGCACTGCACATAATGGCCACAAGAGGGGACTATGTTTATGTATATGGCTGTTTTCCGTATGAGGTACTCTTCTGAGTGAGTGCTAACGTTGTACATTTTCTGTCGCTGCTTGTGGAGATTAAAGAGTTCAGTCTCTCGGGAATTATTGTCTTTTGTGTTCATTCGGCACAACACCACAATAATCCACATGTAAAACTAAGAGGCGTGACATTTCCGGGCAAGGTGCGCTCTCTATGGCTCTCGGTTCGCTAAACTGCTGTCGAATCACAACACAGGAACCGCTGGCACAATCAGAACTCGTTACGTATTTCTGAAGGAGGGACTTCATAGAACAAGGAAGTCATCAGCCCGTTTTTATGACAGTGGAAACAGCGGTATACGGATAAGTAAATTATGTGAAAAATACTGTTTTTTTTTACACGCGAAACATGAACACATGTTATATTGCACACTATAAACACAATCAAAGCTTCAAAAAACCACGAAAAATGGGACCTTTAAGACATTAACTATTTTTAAAAGAATTTAAGACATTTTAAGAAGGACTGCAGAAACCATTTCTTTTATCATATGGTTAGTTTCTTCTCTAAAGTCACAATGAAATGGTAGCAAATAATTGGACAAATAATTTATTTCTTTTCTTCACCTGTTCTCCAGCTCAGAAATGTCTGTTTGCAGTCTCAGATAGAATTTCTCCGCCTGAGAAAAGAGTTGTCGCAGCAGAAGCACATTAGTGTGAGCTGTGTTTATGAGTTCCATCTCCACTTCTCCACGCACCAGCACCTGCAGCCCGTCAAGCATGTCAGACACCTCGTCCACCGTATAAGTCTCTTCTATGAGCCTTTAATATGGAGGTAGAGAAGGGGAAATAGTCAGAGAAGAACATTTAAAGATGGAAACTAAAAGAGAGTTATTGCGAATACACAAACGACATAGGCTTGCGTTCTCTCACCTACTGTCCTTCAAGTCTTGGAAACAGGAGTCGATTGTCTTCAGTCTCAAGGCCCGTTTAGAACGGGCAAAGCGCATATAGTTTATCACCTCATTCTGATGGTGCTCATTAAACCCAAAATCGGCCTATAGGAAAAGCCACAGAATATTATATTTAATGGCAAACACCTTTACAAAGTTTGTGACAAACATCTTACTACAGAGAACCAGCGCCCTCTTTTGACTGAATGACACTTTTACACCAACCCACTATACTAAGAGCTATAAAAATATCATTGTAAAATTCACACTTTGAGGCCGATTTGCAAATCTGGTTCAAAGATGTTAACGATGTATACAATTAAATGAATAAACTTATCTCAAACACGCAAATTACTTTAGTACAAAGTAATTTGCATTTTACTACTTTAACTTTAGAATTTTACTTAGTTTATGTGATTAATAGTTTAATTTTCCAATGCATTCAGTCATTTTATGCACAGAAAATGGTTTTATTATTGTCTATAGGTGTCTCTTATTAATACAGCCTTTAATTAAAACACTTTTACTGTTTAATTATATCAATAATGACATTATAGGGGAGTGATTACTGTTTGATCTGGCCATTATAACCCTTTCGCACAAATTACGCTTATTTCTGAACATCTTATGATTTGATATTGCTTATAGATAAAATAGAGCAGTATTATGTTACACTGAACTCACATTGCATTTAAGGGTATCAATGGCCTGAAAACATCAAGTTACAACCTACTGGTGTATTCTTGTAGATCGGGCTGGTATTCACCCTTTTCCCACCCCCTTTTTTTTAAAAAAAAACTGCATATTTTAGAGATCACATCAGTTTATTATTTAGACATAACGCGTATGTTACTAAACTGGTCAAATGTAGCCGCACAAATTATTATCTAGTTTTCCATCAGATTAGCTAATGTTAGCTGGCTAAGCTACTTACCATTACAGCAGGGTAATGCGGAGTTTTATCGTGACAAGGAGCAAAAATAAACGTTTCTAGAATTAAATATAGTGCGTTAACATTAGGATCGAGCATTAGAAGGCACTGTCATGAAAATAAACTAGGAATGATGTTCACGAATGAAAGATTTGCAATGAACGGTAGCGAGAAGGGAACTGTTGTGCTTTTGGGTTGCGCTTGGAAACAGAACAGCGTCGTCGCTGTGCTAATCACACTGGAGAGGACGGCAGAGGGCGCGCTGCACACGGAAATCCGTGGGCCTAAAGTCCCCCTGAAATCAAAACGGAATATATTTAGGTTTATAGTTTATAGGTAATTTTTTTAGTAGCAAAGTCCACAGTGGGGGTAGGTGAATAATTCTAACAATATCAATTGATAGGAAAATATTTTTGTTAAGTAGGCTACTGTACTATATTAAAAATATTAAAAAATATATAATGTTAATTTGTTTTCTGATATTGAAAATGAGATTAATAAGGTAAGAGAAAAAAAAAAATCATGATATTGAAAGTATTCTGGGTGGGGATTTTAATATTGTCCCAGGGGATTTTATTATTAGACCATCTACAACTGAGTCAGAGCTATATTTTGTGAATATGGAGATTTTTATGTAATATGTAATTTTTAAAAAGTTCACATGGAGTAATAGAGATATATCTAAACAGTCAAGAATCGACCCTCAAAAAGGTACATACATGTACCTTGAGATCCAATAATAAGCCCTATGGGGTACGTTAGTGTAGATTGTACCTTGGGGGACAGAAATGGACTCCTACTGTACCCCTATTTCTGACAGTGTACTGCCTACATAGACTCAATAGGGTAGAGTGGGGGAAAACGCCCCCCTGGGGTAAAACGCCCCCCACCTGTTTTTCTCAAAATAAGCACTAGAGGTAGTCAATATACATTTTCACTGTTGCTATGCACTACGTTTGACAACGGGGATAAACAAATCTTCTTGGAGAAGCTGACACCAGCGACGTATTTGAAGAGAAGAGGATTACATGATAAGCACTATAATTTTCAGATATTAGTAAACAAGTGTTTAAGAGAATATTGTTCTGCAGGATATCACAGTGATGTATGATAGATGAATAGTGAAGTCTGTAGTTTAAGAGAATATGTTATTTATAAGGAATATAATTATATTTTAAAAATTAAACTTTTTTTAAAAAAGTCGTAGCTTGTGGGGTAAAACGCCCCCTACGCTGAGGGGTAAAACGCCCCCCAGAGGGCATAGTTTCTCTCTATCATAATTACTATAATAACATATTTCTGTCTATCAAATCCTTTGTTTTACACTTAATGCAGTATAACTAGGTGGTAAAATCAAAATATTTAAACAAAATTAAAGAAAATAAAATAAAAATTACCTCAAGTGAGCATTAGGCTAGCTTGATAGCACAGTTGGCTCACTGATGGAAGGTGGTTAGGTGACCCAATGAAATTGGGTGGCTTTTAATGCATTTATTGGATATATTTTACTACATAAATATACAAATTTATAAGTTTAATATTTATTTAGGGTTTTCTGTTTGTCTTGGTGATAGTGGTGAACAAATACATCAATTATCAAATGTTAAAAATTTGGATATGTTGGATATTCCTCAAATAAATATTAAAAATATTAAATATATAGGCCTATACATGTTGATACATTACTTGCCTTTTACTTTTAGAGATTAAAAACTAGTCTGTTCATTTTGCTGTTGATCTATGAAGCAAACTGGTTGGTAAAGAAAAGGGGGCATTTTACCCCACCTTGGGGGGTGTTTTACCCCACCGCTGGGGCAAAACGCCCCCTTTGTACAAAAATATTTTCAGTCAAAATACTAATTAATTATGAAGGCTGAGCAATTTTAATATTTGGTGAATAACTCCTGCCATAGTCACTCAAAACTGGGATGGCAATTCTAGTCACATTTATGTTTTGTTTCACTGTAATGTCACATTTTCCTTAAGGGGGGCGTTTTCCCCCACTCTACCCTATACATTATATTTAAAGTAAAAGACTGGCAGTAGCTTATAATGTTACTACAGTAAATGCGGAAACACATTAGATATGATACTAAATAACACAAATAGATAAGAAATTGAAAATAGGTCAGCAAAATATGATTTTACTACACAGAATATAAAGACCAAAAAGAGCACAGCTTCCCGAAATAGGGGTTCATAAAAAAGTAAACCGTAGAAAGCATTTTAAACCTATAATAAGTGAGCAATTGTACCTAAGTAATGTTTATATGTTTAAAATTAAAAGGCACATTGAGAAACACACTCCTTACATATTTCATACTTTACCTTTTAAAACAAAAGCATTTTCTCTCACATTATTCTCAAAATTTGCTTGCAATCTTCATCCAATCAAATGTTACATCTTATGAATTGTATAGTTCAGCATCATTAATTTGACATGCAAAAGCCACTATTTACAAGCAGTATACCAAATTTATATTCCCAATCTTACACATTGTTATACTTTAACAATGAATGAACTTCCCTCTCATTCCATGCTTTTTGCACAGAGATTCTAACAAACTGCTTGCAGTCTTCATACTATCAGAATTTACATATTCTTTTAATTCACTTAATGCATCTTTTAATGTAGTTATCTTACAATAAGCATGCAATACACATAATTCTTCTATTATACATTCTCATTGTACAACTTTGGAAACAAACACATTTTCACTCTTATTGCATAAGAAATTCACAAATTTGTATGTGAAATTCATGTCCATATATTTACATTTTTTCTTCAACTTGAAAAGTTTACTGAAAAAAAAAAATGTTTGCCATTTCATCAGCAGAAGTCAGCTTTACAGTTTTTTACAATTGCTTACACACTTAAAATGAAAAATAAACACAAAGGTACTGAAACCATACACTTAAGGAGTAAAACCTTTAGCCCAGATCTGCACAACTATAAGCACATTCTCAGCCTCACACTTTTTGCAAAACACTACACATTGTTTTGCACAACACTAAGCACACTTCTCTACATTAGACACAGAAATCTAACATAATGTCACTTCTTTGCCATTTCAAGACACTGCTTTCCAAAATACCACCCCTATAAACCAATTGATCAAACATGGCCGTCAGGTCTGCAGACACTTAGATGCTTAACTGTAAACTCAACAATCAGGTGCAAGTACTATAAAAAGGCAAAAGGTGAGTTTATGTGTCTTCAACAAAATGGAAGGCAATGTTGCAGTAAGAGGGAGAGGGAGAAACATCATTGGCCACAGAGCTATTTTGAATGTCCTGGGACAATGTGGTGGTAACATCACAATGTATGTTGCAATCAATCACAATGGAGTCCTCCACCAGCATGCCAACTTAGACCCATACAACATGGCCCACATATTCACATTTTAAATAGACTACACAAAATCGTCACAGCAGAAGACCAAATGGATGCAGTGCAGAGATGAGATGCATTGTCATATGGGACAATGTATATTTCCACCTATCTGCTCTGGTCTATAACTGGTTTCATAAGTGTCCACAATTTTCACTCCAATACCTCCCACCATACTGTCCCTTCCTTGAACCCATTGAGGAGGTTTTTTTTTTTTTTTTGGCATGGAAGGTTTACAATCTCCAGCCCTATGTCAGGATATGCCTCATTCAAGCCATGGAGAAGGCCTGACCTAATTGATGCAGGGTCTGTGGAGGGATGGATTCGTCATTCAAGAAGATTCTTTCTTCGCTGTCTTGCGTGAGAGGACATCGCCTGTGATGTGGATGAAGTGCTATGGCCAGATCCAGCTAGGCCAAGAGATGATGCTTAGGTTTATATATATATATATATATATATATATATATATATAAACCTAAGCATCATGCATCATCTCTTGGCCTAGCTGGATCTATATATATATATATATATATATATATATATATATATATATATATTTTTTTTTTTTTTTTTTTTTTTTTTTTTAAATCATGCTTTTGTTTTGTCTCCACAAATGTTTTTGTTTGTGTAATATATTGTATTTAGAATATGTTTTGATTTTAAGTGCAAAATGGATGGATGCATGAAAGGCATGGATGTATTGAATGGTTTTACAATGTTGTGAGAAATATGCAGTACTGATCTTGTGTTTTCGCTTTTTTTTTTTTTTTTTTTTTTGTCAATATATTCATGTACTTTACTCTAACAATATCTCTGAAAAAATCAAACCCAGACTATATCATTAGAAAAGTATAAAAGTTACAAGTGTTTAAGATTGAGCAGCAGTGTGTAAATGAATCAAACAGAATCAGAATGTATGAACCATGTGTGTTCCATACGGTGTCAAAGTTGAGTTTGTGATCTGCTACTTGTGTGTGTGGATCTGTGAATTGTGTGTAGTGTTTTGACAAAATGAGCCTTGTTTTTAAAATTGTGCTTAAGCAATCATAAAAAATTCAAAAAAAAAACTGGAACAGTTTTTCTGAACATTTTGTAACTGTCCTAAACAGGATGTAAATTTTCCTTAATTTCATGAAAATGACAAATTACAGGCATCGTTTTCTCAAAACACTGTGCACAAAATTCTCAAATGTGTTTACAACAGTTCATACAGCCAACCAAAACTTTATTATATCAGGAAATAATATTGCAGCTGTTTTTATTGGTTTTTACAAAAATCACAATCATCTGTGCACCATTTTTCCCAAACACAAAAACAAAACTCTGTTATTTGCTATACTCAGTTGCACTTAGAGTGTTCTCAATTAGCCCCAAATATATATCCACTGAGTTAGTAATACACACAACACAGGAAATGCAAATTTTCTAATTGTTTACACAGCTGTCTCAATTACAAAAACTATAAAAGGGGAAAATAAAAACAACAACAACAAAAAAGAAAGTTGAAAATGAAGAGGTGTAAGAGTGAGAGGTTTTGGAGAGGATAGAGGAAAGGTAATATTGAGAGGGAGAGGAACGGAAGAGGTAGAAAGAAATGAGGGAAAGGAATGGATGGTTTAGGAAGAGGAGATGTAGCAAGTAGAGTTGAGTATTTAGGAGAAACAAGTGGAGCTGAGGATGTAGGAAGAGAAGAAAAGGGAGGAGTAGAGGGAAAAGATATGGTAGAGTGCAGGGCAATGGTTTTAGTGGAAAGAGCAACAGAAGAAAATATAAGAAGACATGGACAGAGGGGAAGGGAAGAGTAAGGTGTAAGAGGAAGGAGGAGAGGAAGAAGAATAAAGTACAGATGGGTTTCAAATGAAATCAGAGCCAACCTAATTGACCATGTTATAAATTATGGTCTTTCCTTGAGAGAATCTGGAGAAAGAGTTCAGCCCAATATAAACATCATGCCATAGTCAATGTCCCTCGACAACAATAAGTGCTGTCTTGGGGCCACACAACACAGAAAGGCTCCTAAATTTTTTAAACTCCCTCAATGAAATCCACTTTCCGCAGGGTGATCAGGATCAAATTGAGCGAAATTGTGTAGTTGATGAGACATGAAAATGAGACAATATCCACTTTCACCATTCAGCACTGGTGCAAGAGTGGCTTGAGCATCACTGACATTTCAGGATGGCGTTCCTTCCAGCATATTCTCCTCTTGAAGATGGAAAGTATATGATCACAACCAAGTAAGTCTTCTTCAAGCAATGGAAGAGGCTTGTGGAGAAGTTGAGGCACAAGGATGAATCCAGCTTTCACAGCTGTCTTTCCTGTGATCCATGACTCGTGAAGATATATGCTGTGATGTTGATGAAATTCTTTTACCAGATGTAAATGAGAGGCTAGATCAATAAAGTTTTTTGATTCAATGATTGCAGTACATACATACATACAGGGCTTGACATTAACACCCGCCAACCCGCCAAATGCGGGTAGATTTCAGCTCTGGCGGGTAAGACAGCCACTCCCACTAGCCACTTTGGCGGGTTGAATATAATTTCAGTTTACAGCCAAATGATCTTCGTCGAAGATCGTCGTAGCACGAAATTACAATCCAATCACACAATTCGTTATTTACGTGCAGTTAGTGAAGGAGGGATAGGCGGAATAGGTTGGTTTCACGTGACGTCACAGCAGCAGCGCGAATGTGTCCGGAGGGCAGGGAGTGATGTTTCTATATAGGAATCCTATCAAAAACTCAATATTCGTATGTTTTGCGTTGTTTATGGTTGCTCAAATCGTTAAAATCGAGAACCCAGAAGGTGTTTTTATCGTTTACATATCTTATACCGTTTTTTATAACTTATTTAGTTTTTTTAACTTTAAAAGTTGTCGCCTTTTATAGCGTTTTGCGTCTGCTGATACTGAAATGAATATGGATACCTTACCTTTTGTTTTGAATTGGTTAAATATTCACATTCTTCATGCTATCATTTGCAGGGAGGAGAAGATATTTTATCCTATTGAATGATAATTTGGTGTTTTAACTTCATTTTTGTAGAATTCCGTTCATGTTGATCTGGTTACCATGAAAACAGACACGCGCTGCTGCTTCAGCCGTCGTATTGTAGAAAATGTCCAAAATAAATGTTTAACAAGCTGACAGAAGTCGATGCATTTCTTTGTTGGAAGCGTGTAAATGTAACTAGTTTTAATGTTATTTTTGTAAATATTCACTTTCCCATATGACCACGAAGGAGAATCGGAGGGTCACATTCAGGGACAGACACCGACACGCTGTATTTTTGTATTTATTTCAACAAATGACAACCGAAATCAAACCTATAGAAGCTCATCAACAGTTTTGAAGTGGCTGTGTGCAAGTTATAATCATTCACAAGCGAGTGAGTCATACTCACAAACAATGTTAATTAAATATTACACAAAAACCAAATACAAAACTCAGCTAAGTACAGTATGTGTTTATTTTGAGTGAAAGATAGTGGGTTTATTTAGTGACATTATTACATTTGCTAGTCGTCTCACCTTCTCAACCAAGGCAAAAATTGTATTAGCAGTTTTTTTTTCCCCCGAACGATATCGTGAGTTCCTATTACAGTTCTCGATTCAGCATAAATGACCAACAATGGCGACATTTTTCACAATCATGACAGAAAATTAAAATACTGCTGGGTTGTAACATCACTTGCAGAAAGGCAGCGCGATATAAACAAACCCAGAACAGAACTGAACACGGCGTTACGGCAGCTTAACATCCTCTATATCTACCTCCTCGATGGCAGTCAAGTCTTTCAATTCAGTGGAAATGTCGCTCCTCTTCATAACATAAGTATCACGTCCAACATATGTTGTGATTTTCTGTCTAAATCAGCACAGAACGGACTTTTTCCCATCTCTTCCATTCTAATTTTCACTGCTTGCCCTCCACCGGAATTTCGCGCGTCACGAGAACCACGTGACTGAAAACAACCTATTGCGCTGAATGACGCACAACAAAAGCGCTCTCTCGCGTGCGCTCTTTCTCTGTCGCGCGCGCGATCAGTTCTCCTCGCGCCTGAATAGTCAAATACACGTGCACACAGATGTCTAATGCCGCGTTCCAGGCAACCCGTAACCCGTGTTTTTCCAACCTTCTACCCGTGAAAGTGCACTGGAACAGCAGTCAAAGCCGTGACTTCCCACCCGTGAACTCGTACTAGATCGATGCACTCCCAGTTACGGGTTTTGACGTCACATAGCCCGCGAAACAAAAAAGGCAGCCCCTACGGATGCGGTGTTTAGGCAAGTGCACGGTAAAATAAAAGGTATAACAGCTTCTCTTGCCTTATGCGCCGTTTTCCTCCTCTGTTTCCCTTAAATAAGCAAGGAGTAAGCACCTTTGGCGATAGAAATAATTAATGAGCATAAGCCCCGTACGGTCCGCCATGTTGGTTTGTTTACACTTTTACGCAGTTTGGCGTGACTTTCCTGGAACGCTACAAAGTCGTGAGTCGTGATTTGAAGTTGTGACTTACGGGCTCAAAAACCTGCCTGGAACGTAGCATAAATGTCCATTGTGTGGAGTATCTCGCGTGAATACAGTCGGTTATGGCTTAAGTGGACGTAAGGAGGTGGGTAATAACTGGATATGCGTCAGTTACGTCCATGCATTCAGCAGCCCAATTAAATAGGTCTACCTGTCTGTCATTCATGTTAATCAAACAACAAAAGATGCTAAATAAATGTAAGCTAGGCCTATATGTTAAATAAACCTACTGTATCTGAAAAAAGATTATTTTTAATGTACTATTGTTTTTGTAATTTGCTTCTTTGTTCTTTTATATAGCCTAACACAAATAACTTATAAAATTTCTCATATTAGCCCATGTCCACCTTTTGCCCACCTGTACATACCAGCTGATATACAATGTAGTCTTGATTTGGGTGGTCAATCTGCATTTAAAAGTTTGAAAGGGTTTTAAATATTCTAGCTAAATCTATCAAGTAAAATGAATCAAAATAAAGTAATTTAAGCATAACAAAATCAACTTTAATCATATAAAATGTAATTTACCAACATCAAAATTGTGGCCAGTGAAAATGCTGAGTGGCTAGTAACTTTGGAAAACCACTAGCCGCAGTGGCTGGTGAGCAAAAAAGTTAATGTCAAGCCCTGCATACATACATACATTCATTCAATATTTATTTATTTATTTTATTCTATTTTTGGAGGGGGGGTCATTAAAGACCTTTGAAGAACACAAATAAAGACCACAAAAAACAAGTATTTTCATTAATGTATTTGTGTGTCCATGGCTGAATTTGTTATCAAATCAACAGAAAACGTCTCGGTTATGTATATAACCTTAGTTCCCTGAATAGAGAACAAGACACTGCGCCAAACGCTGTGGGAACGCCTCTGCGTGATTGCGTCGTAAAGCACATGAAATCTGTCCAATAGGGAGACGGAATAGGGAGACGGAAAGCCTACCCGAAAACACACTCATTCAGCTTCTGAATTCTGAAGCAAGCGAGATGGCCTCGACCACCCACTTGCTCATTCTCTGCTTGGATGCAGGGAGACCTTTTCTAGGTGCCCCAAAACAGACAAACAGTTGAGGACATAAGCATCCAGTGCTCTAACTGGGCACAGCAGATTAAGCTTTTCCTGGTCCGACGTCATAAATGGAAGAGGACAGAAGGCCTGCAGTACGATAGGTCTCACAGTATTAGTAAGCACCTTAGGGATGTAGCCTGGTTTTGGATGCAAGAAAGCCTTGACCATACCAGGTGCAAATTCGAAGCACGAAGGAGAAACCGACAGGGCTTGAATGTCTCCAATTCTCTTGAGAGACATGATAGCAAGAAGGAATATAGCCTTTAGAGTGAGAAACTTCTCTGAAACCTCTTCGATAGGCTCGAAGGGGGCCATAGAAAGGCCTTGAAGTACCACGGCCAAATCCCATGTCGGTACTCTCGTGCGAGCTGCGGGTCTAATCCTCAATGTGCCACGGAGGAAACGAGTTATGAGCGGGTCTCTCCCCAAAGATACTCCACTTAAAGGAGCATGGTAAGCAGCTAAAGCCGCCACGTACACCTTCAGTGTGGAGGGGGATAGCCCTGCAGAAAATCTTTCCTGTAGGAATTCCAGCACCACGCCAGCGGGGCAGTTAACTGGATCCCACTGGTGATCTTCACACAATGAAGTGAATAATTTCCACTTCAGGGAATATAGTTTCCTCGTGGAGGGAGCTCTGGACTGGAGAATAGTCTCAACAACCTCAGTTGAGAGTCCTGAGCTTATGAGCTGTGCCCCCTCAGAGGCCACGCCCACAGCTTCCATATCTCTGGGCGGGGGTGAAGGATCGACCCGCTCGCCTGAGAGAGAAGGTCCCTCCTGATCGGAATCCCCATAAGGGGGCCGTCTAGTAAGGAAATCAGGTCCGAAAACCACACTCAGGCCGTTACTGATAACAGACGGGCCCCATCCCGGCGTACTCTCTTCAGAACTCCCGGGAGCAACACAATTGGTCGTCTCTCGAGACGCAAACAGATCCACTTGGGCTTTGCCATAGTTCTCCCATAAGAGCTTCACTGTTTCTGGGTGAAGTCTCCATTCCCCAGGTCTCGGCCCCTGCCTCGACAGGATGTCTGCTCCCACATTCAGGTATCCTGGGATGTAAACTGCTCTGAGGGATCTCAGAACCTCCTGATGATTTATATATGAGACCACCGAAGTGTTGTCTGATCTCACTAACACATGATGGTCCCTGAGGTCTGGAAGGAAGTATTTCATAGCTAGAAATACCACCAGCATCTCCAAGGTCTGATGGTCCTGCCACAGACCTCGAGTCGAGCGACCACTCATGATCGCCCCCGAGCCTGTGAGGGATGCATCTGTCGTTAGCGTTACACGATGACTGAGAGCCCCCAACACAGGTCCCTGGGATAGAAACCAAGGTTGTTTCCATATGACTAGACCACGTAGGCATCGCCGCGTGACTCTGATCGTATGAAAAAGATTCCCCCTCGGAGAGCGTTTTGAGCCACCACTCCAGTAAAGGTATCACGTTGGACGCTGCTGCCATAAGACCTAACAGTCTCTGGAACTGTTTGACAGTGAGTGACTGGCCTAGCTTCATGCCTGAGACGGTCGAGAGAATCGATGTTATGCAAGCTGGAGATAGACGGGCATACATAATCACTGAATCCCACACCACGCCTAGATAAGTGGTCCTCTGAGCCGGAGAAAGCATACTTTTCTTTGCGTTTAGTCTCAACCCCAACTTTTTCATGTGAGCGAGAACAACATTTCGATGTTGAACTGCCATCTGCTCTGATTGAGCTAGAATCAACCAATCATCTATGTAGTTTAATATGCGGATGCCCTGCATACGCAAGGGCATCTGAGCATACGCAAGGGCATACGCAAGGGCATATGCAAGGGCATACGCAAGGGCGTTGGACGCAATCCCCCATCTTTCTTTGGCACAATGAAGTACCAGCTGTAAAACCCTGACTCCCTGCTGGGAAGAGGAACCCTCTCTATAGCCTCCTTTCGCAGAAGAGTCTGTACCTCTTGTGCCATTACCAGAGCCTGCTCGGGCCTCACCACTGTAGGCAGGACCCCATTGAATCGGGGTGGGCATGTTCTGAATTGAATTGCATACCCCTTCTCTACTGTGTGCAGGACCCACTGAGATATATTTGACAGACCTTTCCATTCTGTCAAAAAATCTACTAAGGGTACCAGCCTCTCGAGGCTGGCCTCTGGTGAAATATGGGCAGCCAAAGTGCCCAGTGCCCTGAAGCGGAACCCCAGCAGGGAACAACTGGCTTGGCTGCACTAGAGGGCACGCGCCACCCTCGGGTGACACGCGGGGAACCACTGCGCCCCGGCATTGCGGCGGGGTTGGCAGAGTGCTCTCCTGAGGGCACCGAAGACATACGGGCACGCTTGGTACGCTTGCAGTATTGACATTGTGTGCAAGCATGCCGCTGCCTTACCAGCAGCCAAGTACGCTTTACCCACCAGCGAAGAAGTAGCTTTCAGAGGCTTGGTGGGCAATGTCGGGGCTTTTAGTGATGATGAATGAGGAGAGAGATGGCTCGCAAGCGTCTCTTCTGCCTTAGGCATCGCCCCATAACCATGCCGTCTCATATCAACCACGTTGCTGTATGTGGATGTCTGTGGTTTATAGACACGGTATGAGACTGGCTTCTTCCACGACCTCGACACCTCGGTGTGGAGGTCGGGAAAAAATGGTAAGCCCCGACGTGGAGTCTGAGCAGATCTAGATGGCAGATGGCTCATCTAGCTTACTTTTGACCCATCTCTAACCCCTCCGCTACATTCATCTGCGAATCCCAGGACATGAGGCGCCGCCCTGCCTCAGCAGAAAGCGGGGCCTGAGCCCTGAGGAGTGCGAACCGAGCCACTCTCACAATGCACGCAGGCTATGGCAAGCCGTTTTGACTTTTATTCACATCTCAGGATATGAATTCTTGATATCAACAATTCAGTTCTTGATATCAGGAATTACATTTCCACTAGTAACAATGTTACTTCTTGATATCAACAATTTAATTCTTGATATCAACAATTCAGTTCTTGATATCAGGAATTACATTTCCACTAGTAACAGTGTTAATTCTTGATATCAACATTTGAATTTCCACTAGTAAAAACTAGAATTCTTGATATCTGTAATTGTATTTTCACTAGTGAAATGTCACCATAGGCTGCAATTCAAATTCAATTTTTGATATCAAGAATTGAGTTCTTACTAGTTTAAATTCCAATTTCACATATCAGAAATGCAATTCTTTATGGCAAGCCGTTTTGACTTTTATTCACTTCTCAGGATATGAATTCTTGATATCAACAATTCAGTTTTCACTAGTTAAAATGATAATTCTTGATATCAAGAATTACATTTCCACTAGTAACAATGGCAATTTTTGATATCAAGAATTACATTTCCACTAGTAACAAGGTTAATTTTTGATATCAACAATTCAATTTTCACTAGTTAAAATGCTTATTTTTGATATCAAGAATTTTTTTCCACTAGTAAAAACTAGAATTCTTGATATCAGCAATTTATATCCTGGGAAAGGCAATAGGCAAGCCGTTTTGACTTTTAATCATTCCCAGGATATGAAATTTTGATATCAACAATTAAGTTTTCACTAGTTAAAATGTTAATTCTTGATATCTGGAATTATATTTCTACTCGTAACAATGACAGTTGTTGATATCAAGAATTACATTTCCACTAGTAAAAATGTTAATGCTTGACATCAACAATGATGTCATTACTCGCAGAAATTTGTATTCTTGATATCAACATTTGAATTTCCACTAGTAAAAACTAGAATTCTTGATATCTGTAATTGTATTTTCACTAGTGAAATGTCACCATAGGCTGCCATTCAAATTCAATTGTTGATATCAAGAATTGAGTTCTTACTAGTTGAAATTCCAATTTCACATATCAGAAATACAATTCTTACTAGTAAAAATGCGAATTTTTGATATCAATAATTCATTTGTCACTAGTTGAAATGTCAGTTCTTGATATCAACAATTGAATTGCTACTAGTAACAATGTTCATTTTTGATATCAATAATTTGATTGTCACTAGTGACAATGTTAGTTTCTGATATCATGAATGTGATTGTTACTAGTACGAAAGCCATTTTACATATCTGAAATTATGTTGATATCAGAAATGCATTTTCAGATATCAAAAATGAACATTTTTACTAGTAGCAATTAAATTGTTGATATCAAGAACTGACATTTCAACTAGTGACAATTGAATTCTTGATATCAAAAATTTGCATTTTTACTAGTAACAATGTAATTATTGATATCAACAAAGACAGTTGATATCTGAAATTGCTCTTGCAACTAGTGAAAATTCAATTACTGATATCTAGAAACACAATTTTTACAGGTAAGAATAGCTAGGGTAATGAGCTAATGAATATTAATGAGATGTGGTTTTCGCATAATCCTCTGTAAGCCAAAGATGGAGGAAGAACATCCGTCCAGAGAAATGGCTCCTTTATTTTTTCGTTTAGTTAATAAAACAAAAATTATATTATGGCTTGATTTTTTTATTTCATTTATTTATTTATTTTTTTTTTTTTTTTGTTAATTGTTAGAAAAAGTAGTTTCATCCTGTTTGTTTTTATTGGTCCTTCGGAGAATTAAGGGAAAAAAATGAACAAGGCATTCATGTATCATTTATTATACCATTGACATGAACATAAGAAAAATAACCTCATGTCGTTTTTCATGTTTATTTTTGTTTTCATTACACTTTCTAATGCATCAATGGACTATTTTTTTATTGTTCCATCCATGACATTTACATATGGCTCTAATACAGAATGTTTCGTCATCGTGCCTAAATTCGTGCCGGTGTTTCTCTTTGATTAAAGGCCTGTGCATTATAAAACAGTGTAATGACACGTTATTGGCTACTGAACATTTTTACTGTACATTTTGATGTATTATTATGTACACCGACATCTTCTCATATGGGATAACCTAATAATGAGCCGAAATATTGGCACTCTCTGTCCAATGGATGCGTTAATATGGCATGATAGCTACACTGTAATGTGCTAATAACTTGTATTATTTTTATTTACAGTAATATGTTGTCCATTTACTTGAAGTATATGGCCACATTGGACAAGATGAATGATAAAGTCTTTTTGAACCTCTTTCCTATTCCTGTCGGCCATATTAAATATGACACTGGATAACTCGTCTGATAGTCCAGTTGCATAATATATTTGAATGAAATATGCATCTGGAATGTCTCTCAATTGTAGTGGATTCGGAGTGGAAGAGACAATGATTTAATAAGAATGTTATCTTGCCCATCGGGTTGTCAGCCTGTTATTATTATTGTTGTTGTCATTGTTATTGTTGTTTTACTTTATAACTATAATGTTTACTTAAAACCTAACAACAGTATATCATAAAATAACTAATGAATGTTTTATTCGTAAACTTTTTTTTTCTGTTTTGGTAAAGTGCCTCTACTGTTCCATTACATTGTTATCATGAAGTGTTGTTTTGGTGATTGTAGTTTACTGAGCTTTTGCCTGCAAAACGATACGGAATAGAACGGAATCGTGTATGTTATGTTAAAAGAGATTAATAAAAAGGTCTCTTCATTTTAAATGTACAGCAATCATGTCTGGAAACTTGACAAATAATATTTTATTGGGTCATGTAAAAGTGAAAAAACAAAGAAAAAAAATGATTAAAAAAAAGATTAAGGTTAAAAGATTCCTTATCGTATGGCCCCCTCTAGTGGCCAACATTAATATCACAGCCTTAATCTTCCAGGTGAAATGGCTGTTTTGAATTTGATTTTACACTCACCACCAGCATCATAAATTCATAAAACTCAGCATGTTTGGTCATTTATTGTTCTCCATGTTTACAAAGTTTTTAGAAGTTTGATATACATGCGTTGGTAATGGGCTGTTCGTGCTCATACAGTAATGAAATGACCAAATATTAATTTAGCGCATTCCCAGTGTCCATAGCTGTATCCCTTCTTGACCTTACCCTAAAATCTGTGTCTTCTGAGTTAGAAAAAAGTGCTTCAGAGAATTATTTTAAGCATGCAGTTAAGACAATTTGATGCATTCCACATAGGCCTACACAAAAAGTAATTGGCCTAAGATTCATTCTATTTTCCCTATATAAAAATATCATTATTTTATTAATATTTTAAGCCTGTTCTCTTCTTGGACGAGTACAGTTTAAATACAGAATCCGTGGGAACAGACTACGAAGCGTGGGCATGGTTTACAAATTTGTGGGTATATGCGGATCGAAAAACCGATATGATTTACAAATCTAAGCGCACAGATTGGATATTCCAGGGTACGTTTAATTTTGCTCTAAGTGAAATAGCAATAGAATCTATTTGCACTAAGTGAAAATAGCAATAGAATTACACTAAGTGAAAACAGCACCATTTCTTATATGCTACTTACACTAAGTGAAAAAAGCTAAATATTCTATTTGCCCTATAAAAAAGTATTCTCTTTGCAATAAGTGCACATAGTAGTTAGATGCTACTTATAAATGGTGTCAGATAATATTTGTACATTAGTGTTGTTGTACATTAAACTATATGCAATAATAACAGACAGGGACATGCAGAGAGTTCCTCAGGGGCAGGGGCTCAAATGTAAAAAAGGGGCAATGTAATATATATATATATATATATATATATATATATATATATATATATATATATATATATATATATATATGTGGCTATATAGGTTATATATAGGCTATTTATGGCTATATAGGTTAGGCTGCATTTATTTGATCAAAAATACAGAAAAAACAGTAATATTGTGAAATATTTTTACAGTTAAAATAATGGTTTTCTGTTTTAATATACTTCAAAATATATTGATTTATGTGAAGCAAAACTGAATTTTTTAGCATCATTACTCCAGTCTTCAGTGTCACATGGTCCTTCAGAAATCATTCTAATATGATGATTTATTATCAATGTTACAAACAGTTGTGCTGCTTAATATTTTTTATAACCTGTGATACTTTTTTTCCAAGATTCTTTGATGAATAAAATTTTAGAAAAGAACAGCATAAATTATAGGAATAAATTATATTTAAAAGTATATTAAAATAGAAAACCATCACTGTAAATTGTAATCATCTTTCACTATATTGCTGTTTTTGATCAAATAAATGCAGGAGGAGTTTATTAAGAGACTTTTTTCATAATGCTGCATAATTATCAAAAATGGTAACATAATAAAGTCCTTTCTTTTCATGTCACCATTTCACCAGCCTACACTAATAGGCCTGTAGGTGGCACTCGGGCTTCATTAACTATGATAGTTTCATAAAAGAGTAAACGGTGTATCAATATACATAAATACACTAAATGAATTGAGCGGTATACTTCCATTATTGCGAATTTTGGTGCTGCATGGTACAGTGCGTTGTAGTTTACATCCATTTTGTCAACGATGCAGTTTGACTTATAAAATGCACAAACCGCAGAAATAGGAAGTCTTTTTAATTTCTTAAGTTCGACACTTTTCGAATATCTTTATTTTTATATCTTCATTTTTATTGAAGATAAATGCCTTTCCAATCTGATGGATGGGAAAAGGAAGTAGAGCGAGTTCGGCAAAAGGCGGATTCGAACCTCTGTCAGTTTGCGTCAAAACTATTTTTAACGCGCCTTACCTTCACTTCGACAAGCCGTTTTGACTTTTATTCATTCCCAGGATATCAATTGTTGATATCAAGAACTTAATTGTTGATATCAAGAACTGAATTGTTGATATCAGGAATTACATTTCCACTAGTAAAAACTTCATTCTTACTAGTAAGAATGAAGTTGTTACTAGTAAGAATGTAGTTGTTACTAGTAAGAATGAAGTTGTTACTAGTAAGAATGTAGTTGTTACTAGTAAGAATGTAGTTTTTACTAGTAAGAATTGTATTTCTGATATGTGAAATTGGAATTTCAACTAGTAAGAACTCAATTCTTGATATCAACAATTGAATTTGAATGGAAGCCTATGGTGACATTTCACTAGTGAAAATACAATTACAGATATCAAGAATTCTAGTTTTTACTAGTGGAAATTCAAATGTTGATATCAAGAATTAATATTGTTACTAGTGGAAATGTAATTCCTGATATCAACAACTGAATTGTTGAGATCAAGAATTACATTTCCACTAGTAAAAACTTAATTCTTACTAGTAAAAACTTAATTCTTACTAGTAAAAACTACATTCTTACTAGTAAAAACTACATTCTTACTAGTAAAAACTACATTCTTACTAGTAAAAACTACATTCTTACTAGTAAAAACTTCATTCTTACTAGTAAAAACTACATTCTTACTAGTAAAAACTTCATTCTTACTAGTAAGAATGAAGTTTTTACTAGTAAGAATGAAGTTTTTACTAGTAAGAATTGTATTTCTGATATGTGAAATTGCAATCATGTCATGTTCACTGTGGTTTCACAAGGACATGAGACCTGCAGGTGACAGATGATTGCCTTAAAAAACATTGCAAACAAGTGAAATGTAAAATTTAATTAAGTGAAATTTAAATAATCTTAATGTTTACAATTCTTATGCACCCCATTAACTTATTACTATATAGATTCATACACAATATATTCAATTCTAAAACAAAACATGATCATACACACACATTGACTTTTGCACTGGTTTAATGCAATGGATTTATACATTTCTAATAAACTGCATGTCAAGCATTTCGTCTGTCCTTTCCTACATGTTCTTGTAGTCTCCGCTATGGTTTGCAGTGCTGCACGAGGATGATCCAGTTGATCAGAGAAAGGAGTATGAATGCATGGTTTCCCCACTTACACGGAAAAGAGGAAATATGTTCTAGTGAACAGGAGCAATCTAAAGAACTAAAGATTGTGTGCCAAGTTGTGTGTTAATCATATACAGGTGTATCTGCCCTTTTTCACAAAAAACAACACTGGGAACTTTTATGTTTATTGAAGGTTTATTAAAAATAAGGAGCAAGGAAAAGCTTGCAAAATCCAAGGAGCAGAGACGGTGAGGGTACAGCGAGATTGCATGGAGTCTTCAGGATCTGAATCCCCTTTGTGCTTGTAATGAAAGCATGATAAAAGGAGACAAAACAGGACAAATTAAATATAGTAGTAGTATATACATATATACTACTGAAACATATAGACAGTCAATAGAATCACAATGTAGTAAAAAACGAAAAGTATTTATTACAGTATCAGTTCACTATACTGCAGTATGCTGTAGCATTCATTAACAAAGTGTTGTAAATACTATAGGCTAATATAGACAGTATTCTACAATTTACTATAGTATGATTCAAAAACACAATAGGCTACTATTTACTATAGTATGTTATTTCACCTGGGCTGTATATTTAATAAGGAATAAGGATATTCTCATTTTACCACTTTCATCCACCACAAGCCCCAAAGTTATATAATCCCGTTGAGAAGACTTTTTCTCTAATTACACGACGATGAATAAAGCTATTTTAATCTATTATCTAATCTACTATCATATAACTTCCCCTGAAACTATTTATTTAGTGAGCAATATCAGCTATCATGCTTTAATACACAAGTTAATTTGATTCAGATGTACTGATGATACAAAATCTTATAATTTAAACGGCTTACCTTTTAAAAGTGCATCACAAACGGTCTGTTCTGCTGTAACTCTACGGCGCGGCTGCTACCGATGATGTAGGCCTAACCGTAAAACAAGGAAAATGAACGCCTGGTTTCAATTTTTTGGTTTTGCATTTGCATTGTATGGTCTGAAAACTGAATTGTGAAGCGTTTAATTTGCCTAAAAACCTCCTTTGCCATTGCCAGTTTGTCCACAGTTCACCACAGTTCTGAGCACGTAAAAACATCACGCTCGTATTTGAATATTAACAAGCAGTCGTCATTACTATGCACATATCCGAAAAGGAATTCATTATTATGCACATATCCTAAACGGAATTCATGATATCTGCAATAAGAATTTTTACTAGTGAAAATTAAATTTTAACATGTAAGAATTAAGTTACAGATAACAAGAAGTATGTTTTTTACTAGTTGTGATTTCATTTTTGATATCATAAATGTATTTCTGCGAGTGATGACGTCATTGTTGATATCAAGAAGCGTAATTCCTGATATCAACAATCAGCATTTCCACTAGTGAAAATTGCATTTCTGATATCAAGAATTGAATTGTTGATATCAACAATTCATGTTTTTAAATGTTAAAAGGGCGACAAAACCATTACAGATATCAAGAATTGAGTTCTTACTAGTTGAAATTCCAATTTCACATATCAGAAATAAATTCTTACTAGTAAAAATGCTAATTTTTGATATCATTAATTACTTTGTTACTAGTGCAAAATCTATTCTTGATATCAACAATTGAATTGCTACTAGTAACAATGTTCATTTTTGATATCAATAATTTGATTGTCACTAGTGACAATGTTAGTTTCTGATATCATGAATGTGATTGTTACTAGTAAGAAAGCCATTTTACATATCTGAAATTATGTTGATATCAGAAATACATTTTCAGATATCAAAAATGAACATTTTTACTAGTAGCAATTCAATTTTTGATATCAATAACTGACATTTCAACTAGTGACAACTGAGTTCTTGATATCAAAAATTCGCATTTTACTAGTAGCAATGTAATTATTGATATCAAAAATTACTATTTTTACTAGTAAGAACTGCATTTCTGATATGTGAAATTGGAATTTCAACTAGTAAGAACTCAATTTTTGATATCAACAGTTGAATTTGAATGGCAGCCTATGGTGACATTTCACTAGTGAAAATACAATTACAGATATCAAGAATTCTAGTTTTTACTAGTGGAAATTCAAATGTTGATATCAAGAATTAACATTGTTACTAGTGGAAATGTAACTCCTGATATCAACAACTGAATTGTTGATATCAAGAATTAAATTGTTGATTTCAAGAAGTAACATTGTTACTAGTGGAAATGTAATTCCTGATATCAAGAACTGAATTGTTGATATCAAAAATTCATATCCTGAGATGTGAATAAAAGTCAAAACGGCTTGCCATACTATAATTGTAATTGTTACTAGTAAGAATTCAATTAGAGAGCTCTATAATCCCAATTGTTACTAGTAACAATTGAATTACAGAGCTCTATAATTAAAAATGAATGGAAGTCAATGGAGACATATGACTAGTAATAAATGAATTGTAGAGCTCTCTAATTGGAATTGTTACTAGTAACAATTGAATTAGAGAGCTCTATAATCATAATTGTTACTAGTAAAAATTGAATTATAGAGCTCTGTAATTGTAATTGTTACTAGTAAAAATTTAATTGTAGAGCTCTATAATTGTTATTGTGACTAGTAAAAACCGAATTAGAGAGCTCTACAATTATAATTGTTACTAGTAAAAATTGAATTATAGAGCTCTGTAATCGTAATTGTTACTAGTATAAATTAAATTATAGAGCTCTTTAATTTAATTGTTACTAGTAAAAATATAATTATGACGAGTAACGCTGGAACGTTTTTATGCTGAAACGGCCTTCCATATTAGAGAGCTCTCTAGTGGAATTGTAGAGCTCTGCAATTGGATTATTACTAGTAACAATTGAATTACAGAGCTCTGCAATTGAATTCTTACTAGTAATAAATGAATTGCAGAGCTCTCTAATTGGAATTGTTACTAGTAAAAACTGAATTATAGAGCTCTACAATTCAGTTGTTACTAGTAAGAATACAATTGCAGAGCTCTATAATTCAATTAGAGAGCTCTACAATCATAATTGTTACTAGTAAAAAATGAATTATAGAGCTCTCTAATTGTAATTGTTACTAGTAAAAACTGAATTAGAGAGCTCTTTAATTTAATTGTTACTAGTAAAAATATAATTACGACGAGTAACGCTGGAACGTTTTTATGCTGAAACGGCCTTCCATACTATAATTGAATTACAGAGCTCTCTAATTGAATTGTTACCAGTAAGAATTAAGTCACAGAGCTCCATAATTCAGTTCTTACTAGTAACAATTAGAATTAGAGAGCTCTGTAATTGCAATCTTACTAGTACAAATTGAATTACAGAGCTCTACAATAGCAATTCTTACTAGTAACAATTGCATTACAGAGCTCTATATTCGGCGACATATCATTATGCTAATCGTGCCTTATGCATATTCAACTGGGGTGGCGTAACTTTGTTTTACAATGTGGGTGGGACAAGAATGTGTATGGGGGGGGGGGGGTATGTTGTATTATTATTACAATAATAATAATAATATGATATTAAAATTATAAATGTGTTCAAATATGATAGTTTTCCTACATCTGCTATAATACAATGTCGTTAGTCTCGAGAGTATGTACATTAGTTAATAAATACGACGATCCGTCTTTGATAATTGGATGTCCTGATGGATTAGTGGCAGTTTCTCCGTTTAGGATGCAAAAGGTTCCCGGTTCTAATCCAACCATGTGTAATTTTTTTTCTCATTAAAACCAAAGATTTTCATCAGTGATTGTATATCAAGAGCAGGGACACGTTTATATGTATTTTGTTTTTTTGTGATTTCAACGTATCGAATAGAGAGTCTCCGCAACAGCGATAGAATGAAGTGCTAATCCGTGTGCACGAGCGCTGTGAACCCTGTTGCACGCGCCTCTGATAACAGTGACAACGAGCACTCAACAACATAATTTCAAAAACAACACATCCCAGCGCCAAATCGCCTATTATTAACACAAATTGATAATCAACTAGAGGTGTTTATTTTGTATTAGATATCCGCGATAATCATTCTATTATTGCATAACAATACTAAACACTGTAAATATTTAAAATGAATTTATACTCCTTAATATCAAGTTTGTCAAAACACTTTGGGTGGCTTAGGGCATTTCACCCTATATTATGTCCAGTGGCATGGAGTGTTCTTGGCTCTTAGCTTTACCAATATACAAAGGTGAATGAATATAACGACTAAATATAGGCTTTCATCTCAGGCATCATCTTAATTTTGCTTTAATGTGAACATGATTAATATGTTACCTAAGTCTGTAAAATATTGCAGGATACTTTAGAACCACGCTACAGGGCTTTTATTTTGAAACTCACTTTTGTAGGCGGGAAATCTGCAATCTGTTTTGCATCTCATGAATAGGAGTTTTTACTAGTAATAATACAATTATAGAGCTCTGTAATTAGAATTGTTACTAGTAAGAACTGAATTAAAGAGCTCTCTAATTCAGTTTTTACTAGTAACAATTACAATTAGAGAGCTCTCTAATTCAGTTTTTACTAGTAACAATTGGATTAGAGAGCTCTCTAGTGGAATTGTAGAGCTCTGCAATTGGATTATTACTAGTAACAATTGAATTACAGAGCTCTGCAATTGAATTCTTACTAGTAATAAATGAATTGTAGAGCTCTCTAATTGGAATTGTTACTAGTAAAAACTGAATTATAGAGCTCTACAATTCAGTTGTTACTAGTAAGAATATAATTGCAGAGCTCTATAATTCAATTAGAGAGCTCTACAATCATAATTGTTACTAGTAAAAATTGAATTATAGAGCTCTATAATTGTAATTGTTACTAGTAAAAATTAAATTATAGAGCTCTTTAATTTAATTGTTACTAGTAAAAATATAATTACGACGAGTAACGCTGGAACGTTTTTATGCTGAAACGGCCTTCCATATATGTCTCCATTGACTTCCATTCATTTTTAATTATAGAGCTCTGTAATTCAATTGTTACTAGTAACAATTGGGATTATAGAGCTCTCTAATTGAATTCTTACTAGTAACAATTACAATTATAGAGCTCTCTAATTCAATTTTTACTAGTAACAATTACAATTATAGAGCTCTCTAATTGAATTCTTACTAGTAACAATTACAATTATAGAGCTCTCTAATTTAATTCTTACTAGTAACAATTACAATTATAGAGCTCTCTAATTGAATTCTTACTAGTAACAATTACAATTATAGAGCTCTCTAACTGAATTCTTACTAGTAACAATTGAATTACAGAGCTCTTCAATTGATTTATTACTAGTAAAAATACACATTAAAGATATGTGCAATTGCAGAGCTCTATAATTCAATTACAGAGCTCTCTAATTCAATTGTTACTAGTAACAATTGAATTAGAGAGCTCTCTAATCGTAATTGTTACTAGTAACAATTGAATTACAGAGCTCTCTAATCATAATTGTTACTAGTAACAATTGAATTAGAGAGCTCTGTAATTCAATTAGAGAGCTCTATAATCAAATTGTTACTAGTAAGAATTCAATTGTAGAGCTCTCTAATTGCAATTCTTACTAGTAATAATTAAATTATAGAGCTCTCTAATTCAATTGTTACTAGTAACAATTGAATTAGAGAGCTCTATAATTGAATTACAGAGCTCTCTAATTGAATTGTTACTAGTAAGAATTAAGTTACAGAGCTCTATAATTCAGTTCTTACTAGTAACAATTAGAATTAGAGAGCTCTGTAATTGCAATCTTACTAGTACAAATTGAATTACAGAGCTCTACAATAGCAATTCTTACTAGTAACAATTGCATTACAGAGCTCTGTATTCGGCGACATATCATTATGCTAATCGTGCCTTATGCATATTCAACTGGGGTCAGTGGCGTAACTTTGTTTTACAAAGTGGGTGGGACAAGAATGTGTATGGGTGGTGGGGGGGGGGTAATGTTGTATTATTATTACAATAATAATGATATGATATTAAAATTATAAATGTGTTCAAATATGATAGTTTTCCTACATCTACTATAATACAATGTCGTTAGTCTCGAGAGTATGTACATTAGTTAATAAATACGACGATCCGCCTTTGATGATTGAATGTCCTGATGGACTAGTGGCAGTTTCTCCGATTAGGATGTAAGAGATTCCCGGTTCTAATTCAACGAAGTGAATTTTTTTTTTTTTTCTCATTAAAACCAAAGATTTTCATCAGTGATTGTATATCAAGAGCAGTGACACGTTTATATGTATTTTGTTTTTTGTGATTTCAACGTATGGAATAGAGAGTCTCCGCAACAGCGATAGATTGAAGTGCTAATCCGTGTGCACGAGCGCTGTGAACCCTGTTGCACGCGCCTCTGATAACAACGAGCACTCAACAACAACATAATTTCAAAAACAACATACCCCAGCGCCAAATCGCCTATTATTAACACAATTTGATAATCAATTCAATAGAGGTGTTTATTTTGTATTAGATATCCGCGATAATCATTCTATTATTGCATAACAATACTAAACACTGTAAATATTTAAAATGAATTTATACTCCTTAATATCAAGTTTGTCAAAACACTTTGGGTGGCTTAGGGCATTTCACCCTATATTATGTCCAGTGATATGGAGTGTTCTTGGCTCTTAGCTTTACCAATATACAAAGGTGAATGAATATAACGACTAAATATAGGCTTTCATCTCAGGCATCATCTTAATTTTGCTTTAATGTGAACATGATTAATATGTTACCTAAGTCTGTAAAATATTTCAGGATACTTTAGAACCACGCTACAGGGCTTTTATTTTGAAACGCACTTTTGTAGGCGGGAAATCTGCAATCTGTTTTGCATCTCATGAATAGGAGTTTTTACTAGTAATAATACAATTATAGAGCTCTGTAATTAGAATTGCTACTAGTAAGAATTGAATTAAAGAGCTCTCTAATTCAGTTTTTACTAGTAACAATTATAATTAGAGAGCTCTATAATTCAGTTTTTACTAGTAACAATTGAATTAGAGAGCTCTCTAGTGGAATTGTAGAGCTCTGCAATTGGATTATTACTAGTAACAATTGAATTACAGAGCTCTGCAATTGAATTCTTACTAGTAATAAATGAATTGCATATGGAAGGCCGTTTCAGCATAAAAACGTTCCAGCGTTACTCGTCGTAATTATATTTTTACTTGTAACAATTAAATTAAAGAGCTCTATAATTTAATTTTTACTAGTAATAATTACAATTATAGAGCTTTATAATTCAATTTTTACTAGTAACAATTATGATTGTAGAGCTCTCTAATTGAATTATAGAGCTCTGCAATTATATTCTTACTAGTAACAACTGAATTGTAGAGCTCTATAATTCAGTTTTTACTAGTAACAATTCCAATTAGAGAGCTCTACAATTCATTTATTACTAGTAAGAATTCAATTGCAGAGCTCTGTAATTCAATTGTTACTAGTAATAATCCAATTGCAGAGCTCTACAATTCCACTAGAGAGCTCTCTAATTCAATTGTTACTAGTAAAAACTGAATTAGAGAGCTCTCTAATTGTAATTGTTACTAATAAAAACTGAATTAGAGAGCTCTTTAATTCAATTCTTACTAGTAACAATTCTAATTACAGAGCTCTATAATTGTATTATTACTAGTAAAAACTCCTATTCATGAGATGCAAAACAGATTGCAGATTTCCCGCCTACAAAAGTGAGTTTCAAAATAAAAGCCCTGTAGCGTGGTTCTAAAGTAAGAAATATTTTACAGAAATATTTTACAGACTTAGGTAACATATTAATCATGTTCACATTAAAGCAAAATTAAGATGATGCCTTGAGAAAGCCTATATTTAGTCGTTATATTCATTCACCTTTGTATATTGGTAAAGCTAAGAGCCAAGAACACTCCATGTCACTGGACATAATATAGGGTGAAATGCCCTAAGCCACCCGAAGTGTTTTGACAAACTTGATATTAAGGAGTATAAATTCATTTTAAATATTTACAGTGTTTAGTATTGTTATGCAATAATAGAATGATTATCGTGGATATCTAATACAAAATAAACACCTCTAGTTGATTATCAATTTGTGTTAATATAGGCGATTTGGCGCTGGGATGAGTTGTTGTTGAAATTATGTTGTTGAGTGCTCGTTGTCACTGTTATCAGAGGCGCGTGCAACAGGGTTCACAGCGCTCGTGCACACGGATTAGCACTTCATTCTATCGCTGTTGCGGAGACTCTCTATTCGATACGTTGAAATCACAAAAAACAAAATACATATAAACGTGTCCCTGCTCTTGATATACAATCACTGATGAAAATCTTTGGTTTTAATGAGAAAAAAAAAAACTACACATGGTTGGATTAGAACCGGGAACCTCTTGCACCCTAAACGGAGAAACTGCCACTAATCCATCAGGACATTCAATCATCAAAGGCGGATCGTCGTATTTATTAACTAATGTACATACTCTCGAGACTAACGACATTGTATTATAGCAGATGTAGGAAAACTATCATATTTGAACACATTTATAATTTTAATATCATATTATTATTATTATTGTAATAATAATACAACATACCCCCCATACACATTCTTGTCCCACCCACATTGTAAAACAAAGTTACGCCACCCCAGTTGAATATGCATAAGGAACGATTAGCATAATGATATGTCGCCGAATACAGAGCTCTGTAATGCAATTGTTACTAGTAAGAATTGCTATTGTAGAGCTCTGTAATTCAATTTGTACTAGTAAGATTGCAATTACAGAGCTCTCTAATTCTAATTGTTACTAGTAAGAACTGAATTATGGAGCTCTGTGACTTAATTCTTACTGGTAACAATTCAATTAGAGAGCTCTGTAATTCAATTATAGAGCTCTATAATCAAATTGTTACTAGTAACAATTGAATTAGAGAGCTCTATAATTTAATTATTACTAGTAAGAATTGCAATTAGAGAGCTCTACAATTGAATTCTTACTAGTAACAATTTGATTATAGAGCTCTATAATTGAATTACAGAGCTCTCTAATTGAATTGTTACTAGTAACAATTATGATTAGAGAGCTCTGTAATTCAATTGTTACTAGTAACAATTACGATTAGAGAGCTCTCTAATTCAATTGTTACTAGTAACAATTGAATTAGAGAGCTCTGTAATTCAATTATAGAGCTCTGCAATTACACATATCTTTAATGTGTATTTTTCACTAGTAATAAATCAATTGAAGAGCTCTGTAATTCAATTGTTACTAGTAAGAATTCAATTAGAGAGCTCTATAATTGTAATTGTTACTAGTAAGAATTCAATTAGAGAGCTCTATAATTGTAATTGTTACTAGTAAGAATTCAATTAGAGAGCTCTGTAATTGTAATTGTTACTAGTAACAATTGAATTACAGAGCTCTATAATTGTAATTGTTACTAGTAAAAATTGAATTAGAGAGCTCTATAATTGTAATTGTTACTAGTAAGAATTCAATTAGAGAGCTCTATAATCCCAGTTGTTACTAGTAACAATTGAATTACAGAGCTCTATAATTAAAAATGAATGGAAGTCAATGGAGACATATGACTAGTAATAAATGAATTGTAGAGCTCTCTAATTGGAATTGTTACTAGTAACAATTGAATTAGAGAGCTCTATAATCATAATTGTTACTAGTAAAAATTGAATTATAGAGCTCTGTAATTGTAATTGTTACTAGTAAAAATTTAATTGTAGAGCTCTATAATTGTTATTGTTACTAGTAAAAACCGAATTAGAGAGCTCTACAATTATAATTGTTACTAGTAAAAATTGAATTATAGAGCTCTGTAATTGTAATTGTTACTAGTACAAATTAAATTATAGAGCTCTTTAATTTAATTGTTACTAGTAAAAATATAATTACGACGAGTAACGCTGGAACGTTTTTATGCTGAACCGGCCTTCCATAATTGCAGAGCTCTCTAATTGGAATTGTTACTAGTAAAAACTGAATTATAGAGCGCTACAATTCAGTTGTTACTAGTAAGAATACAATTGCAGAGCTCTATAATTCAATTAGAGAGCTCTACAATCATAATTGTTACTAGTAAAAAATGAATTATAGAGCTCTCTAATTGTAATTGTTACTAGTAAAAACTGAATTAGAGAGCTCTTTAATTTAATTGTTACTAGTAAAAATATAATTACGACGAGTAACGCTGGAACGTTTTTATGCTGAAACGGCCTTCCATAGAAATGTAATTCCTGATATCAACAACTGAATTGTTGATATCAAGAATTACATTTCCACTAGTAAAAACTTCATTCTTACTAGTAAAAACTTCATTCTTACTAGTAAAAACTACATTCTTACTAGTAACAACTTCATTCTTACTAGTAACAACTTCATTCTTACTAGTAAAAACTTCATTCTTACTAGTAAAAACTACATTCTTACTAGTAACAACTTCATTCTTACTAGTAAAAACTTCATTCTTACTAGTAAAAACTACATTCTTACTAGTAAAAACTTCATTCTTACTAGTAACAACTTCATTCTTACTAGTAAAAACTTCATTCTTACTAGTAACAACTTCATTCTTACTAGTAAGAATGAAGTTGTTACTAGTGGAAATGTAATTCCTGATATCAACAATTAAGTTCTTGATATCAACAATTGATATCCTGGGAACGAATATAAGTCAAAACGGCTTGTCGACGTGTGGGTAAGGCGCGTTAAAAATAGTTTTGACGCAAATTGACAGAGGTTCGAATCCGCCTTTTGCCGAACTAGCTCTACTTCCTTTTCCCATCCATCAGATTGGAAAGGCATTTATCTTCAATAAAAATGAAGATATAAAAATAAGATATTCGAAAAGTGTCGAACTTACGAACTTAAGAAATTAAAAAGACTTCCTATTTCTGCGGTTTGTGCATTTTATAAGTCAAACTGCATCGTTGACAAAGTGGATGTAAACTAACTACAACGCACTGCACCATGCAGCACCAAAATTCGCAATAATGGAAGTATACCGCTCAATTCATTTAGTGTATTTATGTATATTGATACACCGTTTACTCTTTTATGAAACTATCATAGTTAATGAAGCCCAAGTGCCACCTACAGGCCTATTAGTGTAGGCTGGTGAAATGGTGACATGAAAAGAAAGGACTTTATTATGTTACCATTTTTGATAATTATGCAGCATTATGAAAAAAGTCTCTTAATAAACTCCTCCTGCATTTATTTGATCAAAAACAGCAATATAGTGAAAGATGATTACAATTTACAGTGATGGTTTTCTATTTTAATATACTTTTAAATATAATTTATTCCTATAATTTATGCTGTTCTTTTCTAATATTTTATTCATCAAAGAATCTTGGGAAAAAAGTATCACAGGTTATAAAAAATATTAAGCAGCACAACTGTTTGTAACATTGATAATAAATCATCATATTAGAATGATTTCTGAAGGACCATGTGACACTGAAGACTGGAGTAATGATGCTAAAAAATTCAGTTTTGCTTCACATAAATCAATATATTTTGAAGTGTATTAAAACAGAAAACCATTATTTTAACTGTAAAAATATTTCACAATATTACTGTTTTTTCTGTATTTTTGATCAAATAAATGCAGCCTTCTTGCAAAAACATAACCTATATATATATATATATATATATATATATATATATATATATATATATATATATATATATATACATTGCCCCTTTTTTACATTTGAGCCCCTGCCCCTGAGGAACTCTCTGCATGTCCCTGTCTGTTATTATTGCACCGTTTAATGTACAACAACACTAATGTACAAATATTATCTGACACCATTTATAAGTAGCCTGTAAATATAGCATCTAACTACTATGGGCACTTATTGCAAAGAGAATACTTTTTTATAGGGCAAATAGAATATTTAGCTTTTTTTCACTTAGTGTAGTAGCGTATAAGAAATGGTGCTATTTTCACTTAGTGTAAATAGATTCTGTTGCTATTTTCACTTAGAGCTATTTTCACATTTCGCAGTCTGTTCCCACGGATTTAAACTGTACTCGTCCAAGAAGAGAACAGGCTTCCGGGTTATCGCAAATAAAATAATGACATTTTTATATAGGGCAAACAGAATGAATCTTAGGCCAATTACTTTTTGTGTAGGCCTATGTGGAATGCATCAAATTGTCTTAACTGCATGCTTAAAATAATTCTCTGAGGCACTTTTTTTCTAACTCAGAAAACACCGATTTTAGGGTAAGGTCAAGAAGGGATACAGCTACGGACACTGGGAATGCGCTAAATTAATATTTGGTCATTTCATTACTGTATGAGCACGAACAGCCCATTACCAACACATGTATATCAAACTTATAAACATGGAGACATGTTTATAAACATGTCTGTAAACATATGTATATATGTATATGTAAACATGGAGAACAATAAATGACCACACATGCTGAGTTTTATGAATTTATGATGCTGGTGGTGAGTGTAAAATCAAATTCAAAACAGCCATTTCACCTGGAAGATTATGGCTGTGATAATGTTGTAATGTTGGCCACTAGAGGGGGCCAGACGATAAGGAATCTTTTAACCTTAGTCTTTTCTCTATCATTTTTTTCTTTGTTTTTCCACTTTTACATGCCCCAATAAAATATTATTTGTCAAGTTTCCAGACATGATTGCTGTAGGTCTACATTTAAAAGGAAGAGACCATTTTATTCATCTCTTTTAACATAACATACACGATTCCATTCTATTCCATATTGTTTTGCAGGAAAAAGCTCTGTAATGGAACAGTAGAGGCACTTTACCAAAACAGAAAAAAAAGTTTACGAATAAAGCATTCATTAGTTATTTTATGATACTACCGTTGTTAGGTTTTAAGTAAACATTATAGTTATAAAGTAAAACGACAATAACAACGACAACAACAATAATAATAACAGGCTGACAACCCAATGGGCAAGATTACATTCTTATTAAATCATTGTCTCTTCCACTCCAAACCCACTACAATTGAGAGACCTTCCAGATGCATATTTCATTCAAATATATTATGCAACTGGACTATCAGACGAGTTATCCAGTTATATTTAATGTGACATTAAAATGGCCGACGGGACTAGGAAAGAGGTTCAAAAAGACTTTAGTTATTAGCACATTACAGTGTAGCTATCATGCCATATTTACGCATCCATTGGACAGAGAGTGCAAATATTTCGGCTCATTATTAGGCTATCCCATATGAGAAGGTATCGGTGTACATAATACATCAAAATGTACAGTAAAAATGTTCAGTAGTCAATAACTTTTCATTACACTGTTTTACAATGCACAGGCCTTTAATCAAAGAGAAACACCGGCACGAATTTGGGCACAATGATGACACATTCTGTATTAGAGCCATATGTAAATGTCATGGATGGAACAATAAAAAAATAGTCCACTGATGCATTAGACAGTGTAATGAAGACAAAAATAAACATGAAAAACGTCAATGTCAATGGTAAAATAAATGATAAATGAATGCCTTGTTCATTTTTTCCCTTAATTCTCAGAAGGACCCCGTGGCCAATAAAAACAAACAGGATGAAACTACTTTTTTTAACAATTAAAAAAAAAAAAAAAAAAAAAAAAAAAAATCAAGCCATAATATAATTTTTATGTTTTATTAACTAAATGAAAAAATAAAGGAGCCATTTCTCTGGACGGATGTTCTTCCTCCATCTTTGGCTTACAGAGGATTATGCGAAAACCACATCTCATTAATATTCATTAGCTCATTACCATAGCTATTTTTACCTGTAAAAATTGCGTTTCTAGATATCAGTAATTGAATTTTCACTAGTTGCAAGAGCAATTTCAGATATCAACTCTCTTTGTTGATATCAATAATTCCATTGTTACTAGTAAAAATGCGAATTTTTGATATCAAGAATTCAGTTGTCACTAGTTGAAATGTCAGTTCTTGATATCAACAATTGAATTGCTACTAGTAAAAATGTTCATTTTTGATATCTGAAGATGCATTTCTGATATCAACATAATTTCAGATATGTAAAATGGCTTTCTTACTAGTAACAATCACATTCATGATATCAGAAACTAACATTGTCACTAGTGACAATCAAATTATTGATATCAAAAATGAACATTGTTACTAGTAGCAATTCAATTGTTGATATCAAGAACTGACATTTCAACTAGTGACAAATGAATTATTGATATAAAAAATTCGCATTTTTACTAGTAAGAATTGTATTTCTGATATGTGAAATTGGAATTTCAACTAGTAAGAACTCAATTCTTGATATCAACAATTGAATTTGAATGGCAGCCTATGGTGACATTTCACTAGTGAAAATACAATTACAGATATCAAGAATTCTAGTATTTACTAGTGGAAATTCAAATGTTGATATCAAGAATACATATTTCTGCGAGTAATGACATCATTGTTGATATCAAGCATTAACATTTTTACTAGTGGAAATGTAATTCTTGATATCAACAACTGGCATTGTTACTAGTAGAAATATAATTCCAGATATCAAGAATTAACATTTTAACTAGTGAAAATTGAATTGTTGATATCAAAATTTCATATCCTGGGAATGAATAAAAGTCAAAACGGCTTGCCATAATTCTGTGTGTGTGATCCCTTCAGTAGCACATACGATAACTCCAATGCACAAGAGAATGAGTTGGTTCTTGTATGCACTGCAACGCAACAAGTGCATAGCTTACATATTTCTTCATTGCACAACGATAGGTCCTGTGTACGATTGCACAGCAACAGCGCATTCCACAGCGTTGCATCGGATTTGCAATGCAATGCAAAAGCACATATGTCATCTTAACGGAATGAGTTAGTTCTTGTATGCATTATAAAGAATCTTCTATGCATTGTAATTCAAAGGCTTATGATATGTTAACTCTTCAATAACTACATGTATAAGTGAGTCGTATGCAAAGCAATGCGTTAGCACATACCTTATGTTTTGTCTTTTTAGTGCACATGCAGAGGGTGAAGTTCTATGCAATTCTTTGTGTTTTCTCTTCAACAACACATATGTTAACTCCTCAACGCACAACGGATATGTCATGTTTTGTCGTTTCAGTGCACAGAGGAATAAGTAAAAACTCTATGCAATACTTGTTATCTCTTCAACAGCACATATGTATACTCTTCAATGCACAACGGAATGAGTTAGTTCTTGTATGCAATGCAACGCAACAAGTGCATAGCTTATATGTTATTCTTCATTGCACAACGATAGGTTTTGTGCGCAATGCACTGCAACAGCACATATGTTAATCTCTTCATTGCACAGCAAAATGAGCTAGATCTTCTATGCTTTGTAATGCAAAATTCTCGTTCCATCTTATATACAACGGAAGTTAGATGTTTTATGCAATGCCCATATTACGTGTTATTTTTCAATGGACAACGGAATGAGTTAGTTCATGTATACAATGCAACAAAACGAAAGTGCATAGATTATGTTATTCTTCAATTGCACAACGTTGGAGCGTATGTGCAATGAAATGCAATAGCACATATGTTATCTTAACGGAATGAATTAGTTTTTGTATGCATTGCATTGTAATGCAATGACAATTGCATTGTAATGCAAAGGCGCATGTTATGTTATCTCCGTCTCTTCTACACAAATGTACAAGTTAGTTGTATGCAAAGCAAAGCTATAGCACATATGTTATATATTGTCTTTTCAGTGCACAGTGCACCCTTCAACAACTCTTCAGTACACAACGGAATTAGCACTTGCATTCATTGAAAAGCAACAAGTGCATAGCTTATGTTTGATTTTTCAATTGCACAACGATAGGTTCTGGGTGCAGTGCAACAGCACATATGTTATCTCTTCATTCCACACAAATTAGTTTTCTATGCATTATAATGCTAAAAGCTCATACGTTACAAATTTCATATTCCATATACAACGGAAGAAGTTAATTGTTCATTGCAACGCATATGCAATAAAACAGAATGTCTCTTGTATCATTCTTCAAAGCAAAAACCAATACAAGTCAGGTTATGTAGGCATTGCAATGCTAAAACATATATGATAGCTCTTAAATGCACAACAACCTTAGTTCTTGCATCTTAAAATCAGCCAAAAAGCATAAGCAAAAGGTTATTCAAAGAGCCCTAAATCATGAACTTTCTGTACATACTCATTGATTTCTTCTAAGGTTACTTCAGCCATACAGAAAGTCCAGTTTTGACCTAATGGACATATTTCTGGCCTAAGAGTCGTTGATCTTGAACTTTCTATTTCTACCCATTGACTCCTTCTGTCCTTCTGATGATACGTCAGCCATACAGCAGTGCGTATTAGACCTAATGGACACATATCTAGCCAAAGTGTGCTCGATTTTGAACTTTTTTATACATACTCAATGCCCATTTTAGGTCTACTGAAAATATTTTTGACAAATTAGTCCTTCATCATGAACTTTCTATAACACACTCATTGACTCTTTCTGATGTTACATCAGCCATAGATAAGTCTTCATTTGACCTACTGATCGTATTTCTGGCCAAAGAGCCCTAAATCATGAACTTTCTGTACATACTCATTGATTTCTTCTAAGGTTACTTCAGCCATACAGAAAGTCCAGTTTTGACCTAATGGACATAATTCTGGCCTAAGAGTCGTTGATCTTGAACTTTCTATTTCTACCCATTGACTCCTTCTGATGATACGTCAGCCATACAGTAGTGCGTATTAGACCTAATGGACATATATCTAGCCAAAGTGTGCTCGACAAAGAGTACTTGTTTTTAAAATATCCATACAGACTCATTGACTCCTTCTGATGTTACTTCTCCCAAGGAGTATAAGATATTTGAACTACTGAACATATTACTGGCAAATTCGTCCTCGATAATGAACTTTTTATACACAGTCATTGACTCTGTAAGATTTAACATCAGTCTGACGTTAGTCCATATTTGACTTTCTGAACATATTTCAGGCCAAAGAGTATTGGATACTGAACTTTTTATAAATACTCTTTGATGCCTTCTGATCTCACATGAGCCATACAGCAGGCCGTATTTGACCTAATGAACATACTTCTGGCGTAAGAGTTCTCCATCTTGAATTTTTTTATAAATAATCATTGACTCATTCTGATGTTTTGTCAGCCATAAAGTATTAGATATTTGCACTAATAGACATATTTCTGGTCAAAGAGTACTCGTTTTTGAAATATCCATAAAGACTCGTTGACTCCTTCTGATGTTACTTCTCCCATAGAGAAGTCCAGATTAGACATTCTGAACATATTTCTAGCAAATTAGTCCTCCATCATAAACGTATTACTCATACATATGGACTTCTTCTGATGGTACGTTAACCATAGAGTACTGGATATTTGACCTAACGGACATATTCCTGGTAAAAGAGTCCTCGATCTTGAACTATCCATACAGATTCATTGACTCCATCTGAAGGTACTTCACCCATAGAGGTCTACATTAGACCTACCAACCATATTCCTGGTAAATTCGTCCTCGATAATCAACTTTTTATGTATAGTCATTAACTCCATCCGAGGTTTAATCAACCAGACAGTAGTCCTTATTTGGCATCATGAACATATTTCTGGCCCAAGATTACTCGAGCTTGAACTTTCTATTCTTACTCGTTGACTCCTTCTGATGTTACATTAGCCACAGAGTACACACTTTTTATACATAGCCCTTGACTGCATCAGATTTTACGTCAGCCAGACAGTAGTAGTTCATATTAGTTTAGTACTAGTAGTAGATAGTTGTCCAGACCTACTGAACCTATTTCTGTTCAAAGAGCACTCGATCTTCAAGATGAGTATGAGTATCTTTCCTCAATGTGTATGTATATAAAGTTCATGATTGAGGACTAATTTATCAGATAGATGTTCAGTAGTTCTAGTATGGACTTCTGTATGGGTAATATAATGTCAGGAATCAATAGCAGTTTAAAAAATTCAAGATCGAATACTAGAAATATGAAATATGTCCCTTAGGTCAAATAATGGTTCATGTATGACTGAAGTAGCATCAACGTGAGTCAAGGTGTATGTTTAAAAAGTTCATGATCAAGGGCTGTTGGAACAGAACATTTCAAGTAGGTCAAATATGGACTTCTATATAGCCGATGTGACATCAGAAGGAGTCAATAGTAATGTATAAAAGATCGAATACTCCTTGGCCAGAAATAAATCCAATATGCAGTACTCTATCTCTTATATATCATCAGAAGGAGTCAATGAGTTATATAAAGAGTTTATGATCGAGGAGTGTTTGGCCAGAAATATGTTCAGTATGTCAAACATGGGCTCATGTATGGCTAAAGTAACATCAGAGTGAAACAATGAGTATGTATAGAAAATTTATGATCGAAAATTCTTTGGACATAAACTTGTAAGTAGATCTAATATGGAATTCTGTATGGCTGAAATAAAGTCAAAAGGAGCCAATGTGTATTTTTTGAAAGTTCAAGATCAATTATATGTTCATTATGTCAAATCAGTGTTCGACTACTGTCTGTCTGATGCAACATCAGGAGTAAATGAATCTGTATAGAGATTACAAAATCGAGGACTAATTTCGAAGAAATATGTTCAATAGGTATAGCACAGGTATAGCTAAAGTAACATCAGAGTGAGGCAAAGAGTATGTACAGAGAGTTCATGATGGGACAGAAAACTTTTAAGTGGGTCTAATTTGGACTCTGTATAGCTGATATAAAATCATGAGTCGATGGGTGGCAATAGAAAGTTAAAAAACGAGTACTCTTTGGCTAGAAATATGCTCATTATGTACAATATGGACTACTGATGAGTCTGTAAGTTCAAGCTCGAGTACTCTTGGGCCAGGAATATCTTCAGAAGGTCAAATATGGACTGCTGTCTGTCTGATCAAACATCAGGGTTCAATTTCTTCAATATAGAAGATAAGTTAGTTATTGTATGCAAAATAATGAAAGAGTTTGTTTTAGTTTTTGTAATGCAACAGCATATATTTGTTCTTGTTTGTACTGTAATGAAAGAGAGCATAAAATATGTATTATTGTTCCATGCACAACGGAATGATCAAGAGCTTTTATGCAATGCAACAGTTCAGATGTCTTTTCTCTTCATTGCACAACGGAATAAGTTAGTTATTGTAAAGAATGAAATAGAAACAGTGCATGCTAATATGTAATGCTTCACTGCACATAAGGTTTACGTTAGACTGTGTGTGCAATGCAATGCAAAAGCATATATCTTAGGTGTTATCTCTTTCAATGCACAAGTTCTTCGCAACGATATAAGTCAGTTTTTGTATACTATTTTGTATACTATCACTATCACCTGTGTTTTGTATCTCTTCACCGCATATCGGTTTAAGTTTGATCATGTACGTATGTGTTTTTTATCTCTTCACTGCACAAAAGATTCATTTCTTTGTTTCTTTGTTGCATTTTTCGTTGTTCGTTTTACAAGGCAAAGGCTTTTGTCCTTTTTAATGCACAACGAAATGTTATTTAGGTCATTTTAGTTCCTGTTTGTAATGCAGTGCCGCAGATGTTCAATGCCCAACAGATAAAGTTAGTTTTTGTATACAATGCAAGGAAACAGTGCATACTGTTAGGTCTTGTATTCATCGCAATGCATGCACGCATGTCATCTGTTCAATGCAAAACCGCTGAGTTAGTTCGTTCCCATCCCATATGTTATGTGCATAAGGAATAAGATCGTTCTTGTACGCAAAACAAGGAAACAGTGCAGAACAGTGCTGCAACGCAACATCACATATGTTATCTTAATTTCTTCGTAATGGTTTAACTAACTATTGTATGCAATGCAATGTTAGTTCTTGTATATAACTTATATGTAATACTTCAATGCACAATGACAGATCGTCAGATCGTGTATGCAAAGTCAGTGCACATATGTTTGTGCACATTATTTATTGTATTTATTGCAGTGTAGCAGCAACTATGTTGTCTCATCATCTTTCGTTGTTGTCTGCAACACCGGAATAATTTAGTTATTGTATATGTGCATAACTTACATGTTATTTCTTTCTACATTGCAATGCAGCCGCACAACGAGTTTAATAATTTAGTTCTTGTATAGATTGAGAAAAAACGGGTAACGCTTTAGATTACAGCCCGGAAAGTACTGCGTAATTACAACAAATTTGCAGCGTAACTTTCAATAATTATAGTGTAACTATAAAGTAAGTATGTGTAAGTATAGGGGAACAATATGTAAATTATTGGGAATAAAGGGGTAACAACCAGGAAAATGACAAATTATTTATACTGTAAATATTTTATAACTAAAAGGGGTACGTATGACATTACGGGCCGTAAATTAAAGTGGAGCTTGTTACCCTCTTATTTCATGTAGTTACAGGGTAAGTATGACATTACGGGCCGTAAATTAAAGTGGAGCTTGTTACCCTCTTATTTCATGTAGTTACAGGGTAAGTACGACATTACGGGCCGTAAATTAAAGTGGAGCTTGTTACCCTCTTATTTCATATAGTTACAGGGTAAGTAATTAATAAAAAAAAAAAAAAAAAAAAAAAATATATATATATATATATATATATATATATATAAACGCAAACAGTCATATCACTTGGAAAACTTTATTTGAAAAACAACTTATTTCAAAACAGATTTAAAGTTGCAACACTTCTTATTTGTTTCTCTTGCTTGGCTTCCTCCTCCTCTTGTTCCTCTTTTTCTTTCTTTTCACTGATGAATCTTATTTGCTATTCTGTATTATAAGAAAATACAGTACACCCGGAAATGTGCTCACTGTTTACTCATCTTTTACCCTCATGCCATCTGAGATGTATACGACTTTCCTTCTTAAGATGAACACAAAAAGGATTTTAGGACAAAAAATAAATCATCTGGGAACGCTTTATAATGCAAGCTCACGTGTTCCTAAAAGTCGAAGCATCAAACAGCACATACAGCAATAACTACAGTAATCCATACGACCCTAATGGATGAATTGATGTCTTCTGAAGTGAAACGATACGTATTTGTAAGAAAAATACCAAATATTTGAATATTTTTAAAACTTTCGACCAACTGTCTCCTGCGCGTGCATGCGAGGGTTGAGAGTTCATGCTTGACGTAACTTGAAGCGTGATGTAAGCGTGCCGAGAAACTCACGCAGATGTTGGATGCCGTCAGTTTTTTTTTTATTATTTTTTTTAGTAATGCTCACAACAAAATACACAGAATAACAGATAATGAGAATGAGGAACAAACAAGACAGAATAACAGAGACGGCAGTTGTCGCGCGAGTTTCACACGAATCTCCCGCGAGAACGTCATGAAAGCTTCACGTTGCTCATTAATATGCTTCGTCAAACGCAAAGTCGACTCTCATGCAGGCGCTGGTGACAGTTGGTCAGAAGCGAAAAGATGAATAGCCTAAACCATGAGAAAATTTCGGGGTGTACTGTATTTTCTTATAATACAGAACAGCAATGAGATTCCTTCTTAAGATTCATCAGCTGAGAAACGAGCAGGAGGAAGCCAAGCGAGAAACAACAACAACCAAAAAACGGACAAAACTTGTTACTTTCTGTCAGGAAAGTAACTCTTTAGAGTTTGACATGAGAAGTTGATTTAAAAAAAATTAATAATAAGTGTTGTAGACCTGTTTTTAATGAAAGTTGTTTTTCAAATAAAGGTTTTGGAGTCAGTGATATCAGATTGTTTGCATTTTATTAATTACTTACCCTGTAACTACATGAAATAAGAGGGTAACAAGCTCCAACTTTAATTTGCGGCCCGTAATGTCATACTTACCCTGTAACTACATGAAATAAGAGGGTAACAAGCTCCACTTTAATTTACGGCCCGTAATGTCATACTTACCCCTTAGTTATATGTCATACGTACCCCTTAGTTATAAAATATTTACAGTATAAATAATTTGTTATTTTCCTGGTTGTTACCCCTTTATTCCCGATACTTTACATATTGTTCCCCTATACTTACACATACTTACTGTATAGTTACACTATAATTATTGAAAGTTACGCTGTAAATTTGTTGTAATTACGCAGTACTTTCCGGGCTGTAATCGAAAAGCGTTACCAAAAAACGTTGCATAACTAATATGTAATTCTTTACTGCACAACGGATTGAGTTAGATTGTATGACTGCACAACGGTATAAGTTAGATTTTGTATACAATTCATTGAAACTTTGTATTCTTGCATGAGTTCTTTTATGCATTTGCATAAAATTTTTATTTTAATTTTTAATGCACAACAGAATAAGTGAAGTCAGTTAAGATATTGAATGCAATGCAATGCAGCAGCATATATGTCGTGCATAAAGGATTAAGTTCTTGTATATAATGCAATGCACCTATGTTGTGTATATGTATGTGTTATCTCCTCAGTGCAGAATGAATGTTATGTATTATCTGTTCAGTGCGCAACAGATTAAGTAAATTTTTTGTATACAATGCAAGGAAAATATGCATACTGTTAGGTCTTATATTCATTGCAAATGCATACATTATCTATGCAATGCACAATGGATCAGTTATTTCATTGTAACACCACGTGTATTAGCTCTTCAGTGCATAAGGAATGAATTCAATATTGTACAAAGAATGATTATTTTCTTACATTCATTGTTCTTTTATACAATACAGGGAAACAGCTTTAGCTTTACCTTGAGCACAGCATACTTGCAATGTAACAGAACATATGGGTTACCTCCTTAACGCACAACGAAATATGTTGTTATTTGTAATGTAGTGCAACAGCACCCGTGTTATGTGTTATATCTTTCATTGCTGTCTCTTCAGTGCACACCGAAATGGGAAGTACTGTCTTGTATTAATGGCAATGCATGCACGCATGTTATCTTTTCAGTGCATAATCGATGAGTTAGTTTATTCATTGCAACATCACATATGTTATGTGTTGTCGCTTCAATGCATAAGAAATAAATTAATTCTTGTATGCAATGCAAGGAAACAGCACATAATATATTAATTTATTCTATGCACAACGCAAGAAGTTAATTATTGTATGCCAAACAATGAAACAGTTAGTTCTTCGTATTAATTACTGTGATTGCAATATGATTTGTTTTCTCTTCAGTGCACAAAGGGAGAGAATTAGTTCATGTATGCAATGCAGTGCAAAAAGCCCCTGTCGTGTTATCTCTTCACTGCACAACGGATTAATTTACTGCAATGCAATATACATGCAAGAGGAATGTTAGTTCTTGTATACAATGCAAGGAACCATTGGATAACTTTCACATATATTTATGTGCACATGTTCAGTGCACATTGTTTATTGTATTTATTGTTGTTGTTATGTTGTTGTTGTTGTTGTTATATGTTGTTTCATCATCTTTCACTGCTGTCTCTTCAAGTGCACACCGGAATAATTTACTTCTTGTATACGTGCATAAACATGTTAGTTGCATAAAGTTGCATACATAAAGATGCATTGCAATGCAGCCGCACAATGAGTTCAATAAATTAGTTATTGTATAGAATGAAAAGAAACAGTGCATAGCTAATATGTAATTCTTCACTGCACAACTAACACAAGTTAGTTCTTGTATACAATGCAAATGCACCGTCACCTCGTGTTGTGTATCTCTTCACTGCACATCGGGTCATGTCAGCTCGTGTAGATATGTATTGTGTTATCTCTTCACTGCACAAATTAATAATTTCTTACATTCCATTTCGTTGTTCTTTTATACAATACAAGCTTTACCTGCAATGTAACAGAAAATATGTGTTACCTTTTTAATGCTTAACAAATATGTTTATGCAAATTTAGTTCTTTATGTAATGCAGTGCAACAGTTAGCTTTTGTATACAATTCAGGGAAAAGGTGCATACTGTTAGGTCTTGTAATTCATGGCATTGCATGCACGCAATTGTTATCTCTTCAATGTATAAGAAATAAGTTAGTTCTTGTATGCAATACAAGGAAACAGTGCGTAAATTACATGTTAGTTGTATGCATTGCATTGTATCTATTCATTGCACAAGGGATTAAGTTTAGATAGTGTATGCTATGCAATGCAAACGTATTTCTGTAATGGTTCACTCTACAAGTTCCTTATCTCTTCAGTGGTTCACGCTACAAGTTAGTTCTTGTGTGCATTACAACGGTATAAGTTCATTCTTGTATTCAATGCATTGAAACAGCGCATAATCATGTATTCTTTTATGTATTTACGATGCAACAGCACAATGTGTTACATTTTTAATGCACAACAGAATAAGTTATGCCAGTTAAGATATTGAATGCATGGCAATGCAATGCAGCAGATTATATATGTCATGTGTTAGCTATTTACCGAGTTCTTGTATATGCAATGCAATGCACCCATGTTGTGTATATGAATGTGTTATCTCTTCAGTGCAGAATGAAACAGTGCATAGCTTATGTGTAGTTGAAAGCATTGCAATGCAACACACTGTATGTGTTACCTCTTTAATGTACTACGAAATTGTTCATGGCACAGGGGACTAAGATTTTGTTTACAATGCAAGGAAATAGTGCATACTATCATGTCTTGTAGTCTTGGATGCACCACACATGCTATCTCTTCAATGCACAACGGATGATTTAGCTCATTTATTTCAACAGATGTGTTATGTGTTATATGCTTAAGGAATAAGGTAGTTCTTGTATAAAATGCAAGGAAACAGTGCATATGATATATTAAGCTGTTCTATGCACAGTTTTAATTGTCGTTGCAATGCAATGAAACACTTGTATTTATTGTAATGCAACAGCATATTTAGAGATTTATAATTTCTCTTCAATGCAGAAAGGAAAAGAAATAGTTCTTGTATGCAATGCAGTTCAAAAGCACCTGTGCTATGTGTTAACTAAAATGTACAACAAAATAAGTTAATTCTTATATACAATGAAACAGTGCATACATTATATATGTTATTAATCACTGCACAGTTAGAGTTAACTTCACAAGGAGCCTATGATTATGGATAGTACATTCCTATTTGAAGACTCATTGACTAACAATATGTTCAATAGGTCAAATGTGGACTTCGGTATGGCTGATGTAACATCATATGGAGTCAATGGAGGTCAATGTATAAAACGTTCATGATTTAGGATTCTTGGGCCAAAAATATGTTTAATGAGTCAAGTATTGACTACTAATACGGCTCACATATCAGATGACAGAGTTAATAAGTATGTAAAAAAAAAAGTTCAAGATTGAGTATTCTTTGGCAAGAATATGTCCATAAGGTCAAATATGGAGTACTGTATGGCTGATGTATATCATCAGAAGGAATCAATGAGAAGAAATAGAAAGCTCAAGGTTGATGACTCTCGGGCCAGATATATATCCATTAGGTCAAATCTGGACTTCTGTATGACCAATGTAACATTAGAAGAAGTCATTAAGTAATGTATAAAAAGGTGCACGATCAAGCACTCTTTGGCCAGAAATACTCCATTAGGGCAAATATGCACTATTGTATGGCTGACGTTTCATTAGAAGGAGTCAATAATATGCATTATAATGCATTATAGAATATGCATTATAATGCAATGCATACAAGAGCTAACTAATTTCGTTAAGGTAACATAATGTGCTGTTGCATTGCATTTGCACATAGGTTCCAACGTTGTGCAATTGAAGAATAACATAAGCTATGCACTTGTTTCGTTGCAAGTACTAACTCATTCCGCTGTGCATTGATGAGTTAACTATGTGTTGCTGAAGATATAACACACAGAGTTGCACAGAAGATCTAACTCATTTAATTGTTCAATGAAGAGATAACATGTGCATTGACCTAACACAGGACCTGACGTTGTGCAACGTAGAAAAACATATAAGCTATGCTCTGTGCACTTAAAAGACAACCCGTAAAATATGTCCTCTCGCATTGCTTTGCATACAACTAACTAATCTATACACTTGTGTATTGCAGAGATAACTTAATATGATTACTTGCATTACAATGCACGGAATATGCATTAGAATGAAATGCATACAGTTGTACTGTTGTACTGTATATATACTGTTGTACATAGTTGTTATTCTTCACTGCACAACGATAAATCCTGTGAGCAATGCACTGCTGAAGTTGTTTCTTCATTGCGCAACCTAATGAGTTAGTTCTTGTATGCATTGTAATGCATAAAGCAATGAAGCTCATATTTTACATGTTATCCTTTCAACATACAAACTATTAAGTTAGTTGTTTTATCATAGAATATGCATTAAAATGCAATGCCTGCAAGAACTAACTCATTCCGTTAAGATAACGTATGTGCTGATGCATTGCATTTGCACATACGTTCCAAGGTTGTGCAAAGAACATAATATGATCCTTTGCATTACACAATGCAAAGAATATGCATTAAATGCAATGCATTCAATAACTAATTCATTCCGTTAAGCTATGTACTGTTGCATAGCATTGCACATACGCTCCAACGTTGTGCAACTGAAGAATAACTTTAATCTGTTCGTTTCGTTGCATTGTATACATGAACTAACTCATTCCTTTGTCCACTGAAAAATAACACATGTAATATATGGGTTTCATTGCATGCATAAAACAACATATAAGCTACGCACTTGTTGCGTTGCAATTCATCGCATTGCAACGCAACAAGTGCATAGCTCATTCTAAACTCATTCCGTTGTGCAGTGAAGAGTATACATATATGCTGTTGAAGAGATAACAAGTATTGCATAAAGTTCTAACTTATTCCTCTGTGCATTTAAACGACAAAAACGACATTGCTTAGCACACAACAACTTTTTAACTTTTTTCATTTGTGTAGTAGTGGTAACCTAACATGAGCCTTTTTCATTGCATTATAATGCAATGCATACAAGTAACTGTTTCCGTTAAGATAACATCTGTGCATTGTCCAACGTCGTGCAATTGAAGAGTAATATAAGTTATGCACTTTGTTGCGTTACAGTGCATTCTCAAGAACTAACTCAATCCGCCGTGCATTGAAAAGTTAACATGTGTCCTGTAAGGATACAACACGTACAGACGTGTACATTGACGTAATTTGGTTATGCAATGAAGAATAACATATAAGCTATGCACTTATGGCTTTGCAGTGCATACAAGAACGAACTCGTTCCGTTGTGCATTGAAGAGTTCACGTGTGTGCTTGTTGAAGAGATAACACATATAATTGCATAGAAGATCGAACTTAATCCTCTGTGCGCTGAAAAGACAGTACATAACGTATGTGCATTGCTTTGCATACAGCTCACTTATACTTAATTATAGACTTTGCATTACACTGCATAGAAGATTCTTTATAATACAATGCATACAAAAACTAACTCATTCCGTTAAAATTACATATGTGCTGTTGCATTGCATTGCAAATCCGATGCAACGTTGTGGAATGAAGAGATAATATAGTGGGGTTGCTGTGCAATTGCACACAGGACCTATCGTTGCGCAATGAATAACATATAAGCTATGCACTTGTTGCGTGGCAGTGCTTACAAGAACCAACTCATTCCTTTGTGCACTGAAGTTATCGTATGTGCTGTTGAAGGGATCACACACAGAACTGCATAAGATCTAACTTCTTCTTCTGTGCACTGAAAAAAGACAACACAATAACATATATGCTGTCGCGTTGCTTTGCATACAGTTAACTTATACATTTGTTTATTGAAGAGATAACAAAGTGAGCTTTGCATTACAATGTATAGAATATGCATTATAATGCAATGCATACAAGAACTAACTCATTTCGTTAAGATAACATATGCGCTGTTGCATTGCATTTGCACATACGTTCCAACGTTGTGCAACTGAAGAACATAATATTGTATGCATTGCATTATTGTATGCATTGCATTGCATATTCTATGATAACACAACTAACTTAATAGGTTGCATGTTGAAAAAATAACATGTAAAATATGAGCTTAATTGCTTTATGCATTACAATGCATACAAGAACTAACTCATTTGGATGAGCAATGAAGAAACAACTACTTCATGCAGTGCATTGCTCACAGGATTTATCGTTGTGCAGTGAAGAATAACAACTATGTACAACAGAGAACATGGTTAACGTAATAAGTCAGTTCTTGTATGCATTTCATTCTAATGCATATTCTGTGCATTGTAATGCAAAAATCATATCTCTGCAATACACAAATATATTGATTAGTATGCGGAGCAATGCAAGAGGACATATGTTTACGGGTTGTCTTTTCGGTGCACAGAGCATAGCTTATATGTTATTCTACGCAACGCTGTGTTATGTCAATGCACTACAACAGCACGTTATCTCTTCATTGGACAATTAAATGAGTTAGATCTTCTGTGCAACTCAATGATCAATCTCTTCAGCAGCACATATGTTAACTCCTCAAATGCACAGCGGAATGAGTTAGTACTTGCAAAGAAACAAGTTCACAGCTTATGGTATTCTTCAATTGCTCAACGTTGGAACCTATGTGCAAATGCAATGCAACAGCAAATACGTTATCTAAACGGAATGAGTTAGTTCTTGTATGCATTGCATTATAATGCATATTCTATGCATTGTAATGCAAAGCTCACGTTGTTATCTTTTCAATAAACAAATGTAAAACAACTGTATGCAAAGCAAAGCAACGCGACAGCATATATGTTATCGTGTTGTCTTTTTCAGTGCAAAGTGAAAGTTAGATCTTTATGCAATTCTGTGTGTGTGATCCCTTCGGTAGCTTACATACGANTAAAATGGCTTTCTTACTAGTAACAATCACATTCATGATATCAGAAACTAACATTGTCACTAGTGACAATCAAATTATTGATATCAAAAATGAACATTGTTACTAGTAGCAATTCAATTGTTGATATCAAGAACTGACATTTCAACTAGTGACAAATGAATTATTGATATAAAAAATTCGCATTTTTACTAGTAAGAATTGTATTTCTGATATGTGAAATTGGAATTTCAACTAGTAAGAACTCAATTCTTGATATCAACAATTGAATTTGAATGGCAGCCTATGGTGACATTTCACTAGTGAAAATACAATTACAGATATCAAGAATTCTAGTTTTTACTAGTGGAAATTCAAATGTTGATATCAAGAATACATATTTCTGCGAGTAATGACATCATTGTTGATATCAAGCATTAACATTTTTACTAGTGGAAATGTAATTCTTGATATCAACAACTGGCATTGTTACTAGTAGAAATATAATTCCAGATATCAAGAATTAACATTTTAACTAGTGAAAATTGAATTGTTGATATCAAAATTTCATATCCTGGGAATGAATAAAAGTCAAAACGGCTTGCCATAATTCTGTGTGTGTGATCCCTTCAGTAGCACATACGATAACTCCAATGCACAAGAGAATGAGTTGGTTCTTGTATGCACTGCAACGCAACAAGTGCATAGCTTACATATTTCTTCATTGCACAACGATAGGTCCTGTGTACGATTGCACAGCAACAGCGCATTCCACAGCGTTGCATCGGATTTGCAATGCAATGCAAAAGCACATATGTCATCTTAACGGAATGAGTTAGTTCTTGTATGCATTATAAAGAATCTTCTATGCATTGTAATTCAAAGGCTTATGATATGTTAACTCTTCAATAACTACATGTATAAGTGAGTCGTATGCAAAGCAATGCGTTAGCACATACCTTATGTTTTGTCTTTTTAGTGCACATGCAGAGGGTGAAGTTCTATGCAATTCTTTGTGTTTTCTCTTCAACAACACATATGTTAACTCCTCAACGCACAACGGATATGTCATGTTTTGTCGTTTCAGTGCACAGAGGAATAAGTAAAAACTCTATGCAATACTTGTTATCTCTTCAACAGCACATATGTATACTCTTCAATGCACAACGGAATGAGTTAGTTCTTGTATGCAATGCAACGCAACAAGTGCATAGCTTATATGTTATTCTTCATTGCACAACGATAGGTTTTGTGCGCAATGCACTGCAACAGCACATATGTTAATCTCTTCATTGCACAGCAAAATGAGCTAGATCTTCTATGCTTTGTAATGCAAAATTCTCGTTCCATCTTATATACAACGGAAGTTAGATGTTTTATGCAATGCCCATATTACGTGTTATTTTTCAATGGACAACGGAATGAGTTAGTTCATGTATACAATGCAACAAAACGAAAGTGCATAGATTATGTTATTCTTCAATTGCACAACGTTGGAGCGTATGTGCAATGAAATGCAATAGCACATATGTTATCTTAACGGAATGAATTAGTTTTTGTATGCATTGCATTGTAATGCAATGACAATTGCATTGTAATGCAAAGGCGCATGTTATGTTATCTCCGTCTCTTCTACACAAATGTACAAGTTAGTTGTATGCAAAGCAAAGCTATAGCACATATGTTATATATTGTCTTTTCAGTGCACAGTGCACCCTTCAACAACTCTTCAGTACACAACGGAATTAGCACTTGCATTCATTGAAAAGCAACAAGTGCATAGCTTATGTTTGATTTTTCAATTGCACAACGATAGGTTCTGGGTGCAGTGCAACAGCACATATGTTATCTCTTCATTCCACACAAATTAGTTTTCTATGCATTATAATGCTAAAAGCTCATACGTTACAAATTTCATATTCCATATACAACGGAAGAAGTTAATTGTTCATTGCAACGCATATGCAATAAAACAGAATGTCTCTTGTATCATTCTTCAAAGCAAAAACCAATACAAGTCAGGTTATGTAGGCATTGCAATGCTAAAACATATATGATAGCTCTTAAATGCACAACAACCTTAGTTCTTGCATCTTAAAATCAGCCAAAAAGCATAAGCAAAAGGTTATTCAAAGAGCCCTAAATCATGAACTTTCTGTACATACTCATTGATTTCTTCTAAGGTTACTTCAGCCATACAGAAAGTCCAGTTTTGACCTAATGGACATATTTCTGGCCTAAGAGTCGTTGATCTTGAACTTTCTATTTCTACCCATTGACTCCTTCTGTCCTTCTGATGATACGTCAGCCATACAGCAGTGCGTATTAGACCTAATGGACACATATCTAGCCAAAGTGTGCTCGATTTTGAACTTTTTTATACATACTCAATGCCCATTTTAGGTCTACTGAAAATATTTTTGACAAATTAGTCCTTCATCATGAACTTTCTATAACAACTTTCTATAACACACTCATTGACTCTTTCTGATGTTACATCAGCCATAGATAAGTCTTCATTTGACCTACTGATCGTATTTCTGGCCAAAGAGCCCTAAATCATGAACTTTCTGTACATACTCATTGATTTCTTCTAAGGTTACTTCAGCCATACAGAAAGTCCAGTTTTGACCTAATGGACATAATTCTGGCCTAAGAGTCGTTGATCTTGAACTTTCTATTTCTACCCATTGACTCCTTCTGATGATACGTCAGCCATACAGTAGTGCGTATTAGACCTAATGGACATATATCTAGCCAAAGTGTGCTCGACAAAGAGTACTTGTTTTTAAAATATCCATACAAGACTCATTGACTCCTTCTGATGTTACTTCTCCCAAGGAGTATGAGATATTTGAACTACTGAACATATTACTGGCAAATTCGTCCTCGATAATGAACTTTTTATACACAGTCATTGACTCTGTAAGATTTAACATCAGTCTGACGTTAGTCCATATTTGACTTTCTGAACATATTTCAGGCCAAAGAGTATTGGATACTGAACTTTTTATAAATACTCTTTGATGCCTTCTGATCTCACATGAGCCATACAGCAGGCCGTATTTGACCTAATGAACATACTTCTGGCGTAAGAGTTCTCCATCTTGAATTTTTTTATAAATAATCATTGACTCATTCTGATGTTTTGTCAGCCATAAAGTATTAGATATTTGAACTAATTAGACATATTTCTGGTCAAAGAGTACTCGTTTTTGAAATATCCATAAAGACTCGTTGACTCCTTCTGATGTTACTTCTCCCATAGAGAAGTCCAGATTAGACATTCTGAACATATTTCTAGCAAATTAGTCCTCCATCATAAACTTATTACTCATACATATGGACTTCTTCTGATGGTACGTTAACCATAGAGTACTGGATATTTGACCTAACGGACATATTCCTGGTAAAAGAGTCCTCGATCTTGAACTATCCATACAGATTCATTGACTCCATCTGAAGGTACTTCACCCATAGAGGTCTACATTAGACCTACCAACCATATTCCTGGTAAATTCGTCCTCGATAATCAACTTTTTATGTATAGTCATTAACTCCATCCGAGGTTAAATCAACCAGACAGTAGTCCTTATTTGGCCATCATGAACATATTTCTGGCCCAAGATTACTCGAGCTTGAACTTTCTATTCTTACTCGTTGACTCCTGATGTTACATTAGCCACAGAGTACACACTTTTTATACATAGCCCTTGACTGCATCAGATTTTACGTCAGCCAGACAGTAGTAGTTCATATTAGTTTAGTACTAGTAGTAGATAGTTGTCCAGACCTACTGAACCTATTTCTGTTCAAAGAGCACTCGATCTTCAAGATGAGTATGAGTATCTTTCCTCAATGTGTATGTATATAAAGTTCATGATTGAGGACTAATTTATCAGATAGATGTTCAGTAGTTCTAGTATGGACTTCTGTATGGGTGATATAATGTCAGGAATCAATAGCAGTTTAAAAAATTCAAGATCGAATACTAGAAATATGAAATATGTCCCTTAGGTCAAATAATGGTTCATGTATGACTGAAGTAGCATCAGCGTGAGTCAAGGTGTATGTTTAAAAAGTTCATGATCAAGGGCTGTTGGAACAGAACATTTCAAGTAGGTCAAATATGGACTTCTATATAGCCGATGTGACATCAGAAGGAGTCAATAGTAATGTATAAAAGATCGAATACTCCTTGGCCAGAAATAAATCCAATATGCAGTACTCTATCTCTTATATATCATCAGAAGGAGTCAATGAGTTATATAAAGAGTTTATGATCGAGGAGTGTTTGGCCAGAAATATGTTCAGTATGTCAAACAATGAGTATGTATAGAAAGAAAATTTATGATCGAAAATTCTTTGGACATAAACTTGTAAGTAGATCTAATATGGAATTCTGTATGGCTGAAATAAAGTCAAAAGGAGCCAATGTGTATTTTTTGAAAGTTCAAGATCAATTATATGTTCATTATGTCAAATCAGTGTTCGACTACTGTCTGTCTGATGCAACATCAGAAGGAGTAAATGAATCTGTATAGAGATTACAAAATCGAGGACTAATTTCGAAGAAATATGTTCAATAGGTATAGCACAGGTATAGCTAAAGTAACATCAGAGTGAGGCAAAGAGTATGTACAGAGAGTTCATGATGGGACAGAAAACTTTTAAGTGGGTCTAATTTGGACTCTGGTATAGCTGATATAAAATCATGAGTCGATGGGTGGCAATAGAAAGTTAAAAAACGAGTACTCTTTGGCTAGAAATATGCTCATTATGTACAATATGGACTACTGATGAGTCTGTAAGTTCAAGCTCGAGTACTCTTGGGCCAGGAATATCTTCAGAAGGTCAAATATGGACTGCTGTCTGTCTGATCAAACATCAGGGTTCAATTTCTTCAATATAGAAGATAAGTTAGTTATTGTATGCAAAATAATGAAAGAGTTTGTTTTAGTTTTTGTAATGCAACAGCATATATTTGTTCTTGTTTGTACTGTAATGAAAGAGAGCATAAAATATGTATTATTGTTCCATGCACAACGGAATGATCAAGAGCTTTTATGCAATGCAACAGTTCAGATGTCTTTTCTCTTCATTGCACAACGGAATAAGTTAGTTATTGTAAAGAATGAAATAGAAACAGTGCATGCTAATATGTAATTGCTTCACTGCACATAAGGTTTACGTTAGACTGTGTGTGCAATGCAATGCAAAAGCATATATCTTAGGTGTTATCTTCTTCAATGCACAAGTTCTTCGCAACGATATAAGTCAGTTTTTGTATACTATTTTGTATACTATCACTATCACCTGTGTTTTGTATCTCTTCACCGCATATCGGTTTAAGTTTGATCGTGTACGTATGTGTTTTTATCTCTTCACTGCACAAAAGATTCATTTCTTTGTTTCTTTGTTGCATTTTTCGTTGTTCTTTTTACAAGGCAAAGGCTTTTGTCCTTTTTAATGCACAACGAAATGTTATTTAGGTCATTTTAGTTCCTGTTTGTAATGCAGTGCCGCAGATGTTCAATGCCCAACAGATAAAGTTAGTTTTTGTATACAATGCAAGGAAACAGTGCATACTGTTAGGTCTTGTATTCATCGCAATGCATGCACGCATGTCATCTGTTCAATGCAAAACCGCTGAGTTAGTTCGTTCCCATCCCATATGTTATGTGCATAAGGAATAAGATAGTTCTTGTACGCAAAACAAGGAAACAGTGCAGAACAGTGCTGCAACGCAACATCACATATGTTATCTTAATTTCTTCGTAATGGTTTAACTAACTATTGTATGCAATGCAATGTTAGTTCTTGTATATAACTTATATGTAATACTTCAATGCACAATGACAGATCGTCAGATCGTGTATGCAAAGTCAGTGCACATATGTTTGTGCACATTATTTATTGTATTTATTGCAGTGTAGCAGCAACTATGTTGTCTCATTCATCTTTCGTTGTTGTCTGCAACACCGGAATAATTTAGTTCTTGTATATGTGCATAACTTACATGTTATTTCTTTCTACATTGCAATGCAGCCGCACAACGAGTTTAATAATTTAGTTCTTGTATAGATTGAGAAAAAACGGGTAACGCTTTAGATTACAGCCCGGAAAGTACTGCGTAATTACAACAAATTTACAGCGTAACTTTCAATAATTATAGTGTAACTATAACAGTAAGTATGTGTAAGTATAGGGGAACAATATGTAAATTATTGGGAATAAAGGGGTAACAACCAGGAAAATGACAAATTATTTATACTGTAAATATTTTATAACTAAAAGGGGTACGTATGACATTACGGGCCGTAAATTAAAGTGGAGCTTGTTACCCTCTTATTTCATGTAGTTACAGGGTAAGTATGACATTACGGGCCGTAAATTAAAGTGGAGCTTGTTACCCTCTTATTTCATGTAGTTACAGGGTAAGTACGACATTACGGGCCGTAAATTAAAGTGGAGCTTGTTACCCTCTTATTTCATATAGTTACAGGGTAAGTAATTAATAAAAAAAAAAAAAAAAAAAAAAAAATATATATATATATATATATATATATATATATAAAACGCAAACAGTCATATCACTTGGAAAACTTTATTTGAAAAACAACTTATTTCAAAACAGATTTAAAGTTGCAACACTTCTTATTTGTTTCTCTTGCTTGGCTTCCTCCTCCTCTTGTTCCTCTTTTTCTTTCTTTTCACTGATGAATCTTATTTGCTATTCTGTATTATAAGAAAATACAGTACACCCGGAAATGTGCTCACTGTTTACTCATCTTTTACCCTCATGCCATCTGAGATGTATACGACTTTCCTTCTTAAGATGAACACAAAAAGGATTTTAGGACAAAAAATAAATCATCTGGGAACGCTTTATAATGCAAGCTCACGTGTTCCTAAAAGTCGAAGCATCAAACAGCACATACAGCAATAACTACAGTAATCCATACGACCCTAATGGATGAATTGATGTCTTCTGAAGTGAAACGATACGTATTTGTAAGAAAAATACCAAATATTTGAATATTTTTAAAACTTTCGACCAACTGTCTCCTGCGCGTGCATGCGAGGGTTGAGAGTTCATGCTTGACGTAACTTGAAGCGTGATGTAAGCGTGCCGAGAAACTCACGCAGATGTTGGATGCCGTCAGTTTTTTTTTTAATTATTTTTTTTAGTAATGCTCACAACAAAATACACAGAATAACAGATAATGAGAATGAGGAACAAACAAGACAGAATAACAGAGACGGCAGTTGTCGCGCGAGTTTCACACGAATCTCCCGCGAGAACGTCATGAAAGCTTCACGTTGCTCTTAATATGCTTCGTCAAACGCAAAGTCGACTCTCATGCAGGCGCTGGTGACAGTTGGTCAGAAGCGAAAAGATGAATAGCCTAAACCATGAGAAAATTTCGGGGTGTACTGTATTTTCTTATAATACAGAACAGCAATGAGATTCCTTCTTAAGATTCATCAGCTGAGAAACGAGCAGGAGGAAGCCAAGCGAGAAACAACAACAACCAAAAAACGGACAAAACTTGTTACTTTCTGTCAGGAAAGTAACTCTTTAGAGTTTGACATGAGAAGTTGATTTAAAAAAAATTAATAATAAGTGTTGTAGACCTGTTTTTAATGAAGTTGTTTTTCAAATAAAGGTTTTGGAGTCAGTGATATCAGATTGTTTGCATTTTATTAATTACTTACCCTGTAACTACATGAAATAAGAGGGTAACAAGCTCAACTTTAATTTGCGGCCCGTAATGTCATACTTACCCTGTAACTACATGAAATAAGAGGGTAACAAGCTCCACTTTAATTTACGGCCCGTAATGTCATACTTACCCCTTAGTTATATGTCATACGTACCCCTTAGTTATAAAATATTTACAGTATAAATAATTTGTTATTTTCCTGGTTGTTACCCCTTTATTCCCGATACTTTACATATTGTTCCCCTATACTTACACATACTTACTGTATAGTTACACTATAATTATTGAAAGTTACGCTGTAAATTTGTTGTAATTACGCAGTACTTTCCGGGCTGTAATCGAAAAGCGTTACCAAAAAACGTTGCATAACTAATATGTAATTCTTTACTGCACAACGGATTGAGTTAGATTGTATGACTGCACAACGGTATAAGTTAGATTTTGTATACAATTCATTGAAACTTTGTATTCTTGCATGAGTTCTTTTATGCATTTGCATAAAATTTTTATTTTAATTTTTAATGCACAACAGAATAAGTGAAGTCAGTTAAGATATTGAATGCAATGCAATGCAGCAGCATATATGTCGTGCATAAAGGATTAAGTTCTTGTATATAATGCAATGCACCTATGTTGTGTATATGTATGTGTTATCTCCTCAGTGCAGAATGAATGTTATGTATTATCTGTTCAGTGCGCAACAGATTAAGTAAATTTTTTGTATACAATGCAAGGAAAATATGCATACTGTTAGGTCTTATATTCATTGCAAATGCATACATTATCTATGCAATGCACAATGGATCAGTTATTTCATTGTAACACCACGTGTATTAGCTCTTCAGTGCATAAGGAATGAATTCAATATTGTACAAAGAATGATTATTTTCTTACATTCATTGTTCTTTTATACAATACAGGGAAACAGCTTTAGCTTTACCTTGAGCACAGCATACTTGCAATGTAACAGAACATATGGGTTACCTCCTTAACGCACAACGAAATATGTTGTTATTTGTAATGTAGTGCAACAGCACCCGTGTTATGTGTTATATCTTTCATTGCTGTCTCTTCAGTGCACACCGAAATGGGAAGTACTGTCTTGTATTAATGGCAATGCATGCACGCATGTTATCTTTTCAGTGCATAATCGATGAGTTAGTTTATTCATTGCAACATCACATATGTTATGTGTTGTCGCTTCAATGCACAACGCAAGAAGTTAATTATTGTATGCCAAACAATGAAACAGTTAGTTCTTCGTATTAATTACTGTGATTGCAATATGATTTGTTTTCTCTTCAGTGCACAAAGGGAGAGAATTAGTTAATGTATGCAATGCAGTGCAAAAAGCCCCTGTCGTGTTATCTCTTCACTGCACAACGGATTAATTTACTGCAATGCAATATACATGCAAGAGGAATGTTAGTTCTTGTATACAATGCAAGGAACCATTGGATAACTTTCACATATATTTATGTGCACATGTTCAGTGCACATTGTTTATTGTATTTATTGTTGTTGTTGTTGTTATATGTTGTTTCATCATCTTTCACTGCTGTCTCTTCAAGTGCACACCGGAATAATTTACTTCTTGTATACGTGCATAAACATGTTAGTTGCATAAAGTTGCATACATAAAGATGCATTGCAATGCAGCCGCACAATGAGTTCAATAAATTAGTTATTGTATAGAATGAAAAGAAACAGTGCATAGCTAATATGTAATTCTTCACTGCACAACTAACACAAGTTAGTTCTTGTATACAATGCAAATGCACCGTCACCTCGTGTTGTGTATCTCTTCACTGCACATCGGGTCATGTCAGCTCGTGTAGATATGTATTGTGTTATCTCTTCACTGCACAAATTAATAATTTCTTACATTCCATTTCGTTGTTCTTTTATACAATACAAGCTTTACCTGCAATGTAACAGAAAATATGTGTTACCTTTTTAATGCTTAACAAATATGTTTATGCAAATTTAGTTCTTTATGTAATGCAGTGCAACAGTTAGCTTTTGTATACAATTCAGGGAAAAGGTGCATACTGTTAGGTCTTGTAATTCATGGCATTGCATGCACGCAATTGTTATCTCTTCAATGTATAAGAAATAAGTTAGTTCTTGTATGCAATACAAGGAAACAGTGCGTAAATTACATGTTAGTTGTATGCATTGCATTGTATCTATTCATTGCACAAGGGATTAAGTTTAGATAGTGTATGCTATGCAATGCAAACGTATTTCTGTAATGGTTCACTCTACAAGTTCCTTATCTCTTCAGTGGTTCACGCTACAAGTTAGTTCTTGTGTGCATTACAACGGTATAAGTTCATTCTTGTATTCAATGCATTGAAACAGCGCATAATCATGTATTCTTTTATGTATTTACGATGCAACAGCACAATGTGTTACATTTTTAATGCACAACAGAATAAGTTATGCCAGTTAAGATATTGAATGCATGGCAATGCAATGCAGCAGATTATATATGTCATGTGTTAGCTATTTACCGAGTTCTTGTATATGCAATGCAATGCACCCATGTTGTGTATATGAATGTGTTATCTCTTCAGTGCAGAATGAAACAGTGCATAGCTTATGTGTAGTTGAAAGCATTGCAATGCAACACACTGTATGTGTTACCTCTTTAATGTACTACGAAATTGTTCATGGCACAGGGGACTAAGATTTTGTTTACAATGCAAGGAAATAGTGCATACTATCATGTCTTGTAGTCTTGGATGCACCACACATGCTATCTCTTCAATGCACAACGGATGATTTAGCTCATTTATTTCAACAGATGTGTTATGTGTTATATGCTTAAGGAATAAGGTAGTTCTTGTATAAAATGCAAGGAAACAGTGCATATGATATATTAAGCTGTTCTATGCACAGTTTTAATTGTCGTTGCAATGCAATGAAACACTTGTATTTATTGTAATGCAACAGCATATTTAGAGATTTATAATTTCTCTTCAATGCAGAAAGGAAAAGAAATAGTTCTTGTATGCAATGCAGTTCAAAAGCACCTGTGCTATGTGTTAACTAAAATGTACAACAAAATAAGTTAATTCTTATATACAATGAAACAGTGCATACATTATATATGTTATTAATCACTGCACAGTTAGAGTTAACTTCACAAGGAGCCTATGATTATGGATAGTACATTCCTATTTGAAGACTCATTGACTAACAATATGTTCAATAGGTCAAATGTGGACTTCGGTATGGCTGATGTAACATCATATGGAGTCAATGGAGGTCAATGTATAAAACGTTCATGATTTAGGATTCTTGGGCCAAAAATATGTTTAATGAGTCAAGTATTGACTACTAATACGGCTCACATATCAGATGACAGAGTTAATAAGTATGTAAAAAAAAAAGTTCAAGATTGAGTATTCTTTGGCAAGAATATGTCCATAAGGTCAAATATGGAGTACTGTATGGCTGATGTATATCATCAGAAGGAATCAATGAGAAGAAATAGAAAGCTCAAGGTTGATGACTCTCGGGCCAGATATATATCCATTAGGTCAAATCTGGACTTCTGTATGACCAATGTAACATTAGAAGAAGTCATTAAGTAATGTATAAAAAGGTGCACGATCAAGCACTCTTTGGCCAGAAATACTCCATTAGGGCAAATATGCACTATTGTATGGCTGACGTTTCATTAGAAGGAGTCAATAATATGCATTATAATGCATTATAGAATATGCATTATAATGCAATGCATACAAGAGCTAACTAATTTCGTTAAGGTAACATAATGTGCTGTTGCATTGCATTTGCACATAGGTTCCAACGTTGTGCAATTGAAGAATAACATAAGCTATGCACTTGTTTCGTTGCAAGTACTAACTCATTCCGCTGTGCATTGATGAGTTAACTATGTGTTGCTGAAGATATAACACACAGAGTTGCACAGAAGATCTAACTCATTTAATTGTTCAATGAAGAGATAACATGTGCATTGACCTAACACAGGACCTGACGTTGTGCAACGTAGAAAAACATATAAGCTATGCTCTGTGCACTTAAAAGACAACCCGTAAAATATGTCCTCTCGCATTGCTTTGCATACAACTAACTAATCTATACACTTGTGTATTGCAGAGATAACTTAATATGATTACTTGCATTACAATGCACGGAATATGCATTAGAATGAAATGCATACAGTTGTACTGTTGTACTGTATATATACTGTTGTACATAGTTGTTATTCTTCACTGCACAACGATAAATCCTGTGAGCAATGCACTGCTGAAGTTGTTTCTTCATTGCGCAACCTAATGAGTTAGTTCTTGTATGCATTGTAATGCATAAAGCAATGAAGCTCATATTTTACATGTTATCCTTTCAACATACAAACTATTAAGTTAGTTGTTTTATCATAGAATATGCATTAAAATGCAATGCCTGCAAGAACTAACTCATTCCGTTAAGATAACGTATGTGCTGATGCATTGCATTTGCACATACGTTCCAAGGTTGTGCAAAGAACATAATATGATCCTTTGCATTACACAATGCAAAGAATATGCATTAAAATGCAATGCATTCAATAACTAATTCATTCCGTTAAGCTATGTACTGTTGCATAGCATTGCACATACGCTCCAACGTTGTGCAACTGAAGAATAACTTTAATCTGTTCGTTTCGTTGCATTGTATACATGAACTAACTCATTCCTTTGTCCACTGAAAAATAACACATGTAATATATGGGTTTCATTGCATGCATAAAACAACATATAAGCTACGCACTTGTTGCGTTGCAATTCATCGCATTGCAACGCAACAAGTGCATAGCTCATTCTAAACTCATTCCGTTGTGCAGTGAAGAGTATACATATATGCTGTTGAAGAGATAACAAGTATTGCATAAAGTTCTAACTTATTCCTCTGTGCATTTAAACGACAAAAACGACATTGCTTAGCACACAACAACTTTTTAACTTTTTTCATTTGTGTAGTAGTGGTAACCTAACATGAGCCTTTTTCATTGCATTATAATGCAATGCATACAAGTAACTGTTTCCGTTAAGATAACATCTGTGCATTGTCCAACGTCGTGCAATTGAAGAGTAATATAAGTTATGCACTTGTTGCGTTACAGTGCATTCTCAAGAACTAACTCAATCCGCCGTGCATTGAAAAGTTAACATGTGTCCTGTAAGGATACAACACGTACAGACGTGTACATTGACGTAATTTGGTTATGCAATGAAGAATAACATATAAGCTATGCACTTATGGCTTTGCAGTGCATACAAGAACGAACTCGTTCCGTTGTGCATTGAAGAGTTCACGTGTGTGCTTGTTGAAGAGATAACACATATAATTGCATAGAAGATCGAACTTAATCCTCTGTGCGCTGAAAAGACAGTACATAACGTATGTGCATTGCTTTGCATACAGCTCACTTATACTTAATTATAGACTTTGCATTACACTGCATAGAAGATTCTTTATAATACAATGCATACAAAAACTAACTCATTCCGTTAAAATTACATATGTGCTGTTGCATTGCATTGCAAATCCGATGCAACGTTGTGGAATGAAGAGATAATATAGTGGGGTTGCTGTGCAATTGCACACAGGACCTATCGTTGCGCAATGAATAACATATAAGCTATGCACTTGTTGCGTGGCAGTGCTTACAAGAACCAACTCATTCCTTTGTGCACTGAAGTTATCGTATGTGCTGTTGAAGGGATCACACACAGAACTGCATAAGATCTAACTTCTTCTTCTGTGCACTGAAAAAAGACAACACAATAACATATATGCTGTCGCGTTGCTTTGCATACAGTTAACTTATACATTTGTTTATTGAAGAGATAACAAAGTGAGCTTTGCATTACAATGTATAGAATATGCATTATAATGCAATGCATACAAGAACTAACTCATTTCGTTAAGATAACATATGCGCTGTTGCATTGCATTTGCACATACGTTCCAACGTTGTGCAACTGAAGAACATAATATTGTATGCATTGCATTATTGTATGCATTGCATTGCATATTCTATGATAACACAACTAACTTAATAGGTTGCATGTTGAAAAAATAACATGTAAAATATGAGCTTAATTGCTTTATGCATTACAATGCATACAAGAACTAACTCATTTGGATGAGCAATGAAGAAACAACTACTTCATGCAGTGCATTGCTCACAGGATTTATCGTTGTGCAGTGAAGAATAACAACTATGTACAACAGAGAACATGGTTAACGTAATAAGTCAGTTCTTGTATGCATTTCATTCTAATGCATATTCTGTGCATTGTAATGCAAAAATCATATCTCTGCAATACACAAATATATTGATTAGTATGCGGAGCAATGCAAGAGGACATATGTTTACGGGTTGTCTTTTCGGTGCACAGAGCATAGCTTATATGTTATTCTACGCAACGCTGTGTTATGTCAATGCACTACAACAGCACGTTATCTCTTCATTGGACAATTAAATGAGTTAGATCTTCTGTGCAACTCAATGATCAATCTCTTCAGCAGCACATATGTTAACTCCTCAAATGCACAGCGGAATGAGTTAGTACTTGCAAAGAAACAAGTTCACAGCTTATGGTATTCTTCAATTGCTCAACGTTGGAACCTATGTGCAAATGCAATGCAACAGCAAATACGTTATCTAAACGGAATGAGTTAGTTCTTGTATGCATTGCATTATAATGCATATTCTATGCATTGTAATGCAAAGCTCACGTTGTTATCTTTTCAATAAACAAATGTAAAACAACTGTATGCAAAGCAAAGCAACGTGACAGCATATATGTTATCGTGTTGTCTTTTTCAGTGCAAAGTGAAAGTTAGATCTTTATGCAATTCTGTGTGTGTGTGATTCCCCTGCACAAGAGAATGAGTTGGTTCTTGTATGCACTGCAACGCAACAAGTGCATAGCTTACATATTTCTTCATTGCACAACGATAGGTCCTGTGTACGATTGCACAGCAACAGCGCATTCCACAGCGTTGCATCGGATTTGCAATGCAATGCAAAAGCACATATGTCGTCTTAACGGAATGAGTTAGTTCTTGTATGCATTATAAAGAATCTTCTATGCATTGTAATTCAAAGGCTTATGATATGTTAACTCTTCAATAACCACATGTATACGTGAGTCGTATGCAAAGCAATGCGTTAGCACATACCTTATGTTTTGTCTTTTTGGTGCACAGAGGGTGAAGTTCTATGCAGTTCTGTGTGTTTTCTCTTCAACAGCACATATGTTAACTCCTCAACGCACAACGGAATGAGTTAGTTCTTGTATGCACTTGCAACGCAACAAGTGAACTGTGCGCAACAGCACTTTTACACAACAAAATGAATTAGATCTTCTATGCATTGCAATGCAAAAACAACCCCTTTTACATCTGATTGAGTTAGTTCTTGTATACAATGCAACGCAACAAGTGCATAGTTCATGTTATTCTTCAATTGCTCAACGTTGGATCGTATGTGCAATGCAATGCAACAGTACGTATTTTACCGTATCAGAATCAGTCAGTTCTTGTATGCATTGCATTCTAATGCATATTCTATGCATTGCAATGCAAAGGATCATATTATGTTCTTCTGTTGTTGTCTTCATCTTATGTTGGAACGTATGTGCAAGTGCAACAGCACATATGTTATCTTAACGGAATGAACTATTGAATGCATTGCATTTTATATGCATCATATTCTTTGCACTGTACTGCAAAGCTCACGTTATTATCTCTTCAATAAACACAAGTTGTATGCAAAGCAACGCGACAGCATATATGTTATTGTGTTGTCTTTTCAGTGCACAGCGGTTTGAGTTAGTTCTTGAATGCACTGTAAACGCTGGAGCGTATGTGCAATGAAATGCAATAGCACATACGGAATGAATTAGTTTTTGTAAGCATTGCATTATAACGCATTTTCAATGAAAAAGGCTCATGTTATGTTATCTCTTCAATACACAAATGAAAAAAGTTAGTTGTTGTGTGCCAAGCCATGAATAGAACATATGTCATGTTTTGTCGTTTCAGTGCACAGAGGAATAAGTAAAAACTTTATGCAATACTTGTTATCTCTTCAACAGCACATATGTATACTCTTCAATGCACAACGGAATGAGTTAGTTCTTGTATGCAATGCAACGCAACAAGTGCATAGCTTATATGTTATTCTTCATTGCACAACGATAGGTTTTGTGCGCAATGCACTGCAACAGCACATATGTTAATCTCTTCATTGCACAGCAAAATGAGCTAGATCTTCTATGCTTTGTAATGCAAAATTCTCGTTCCATCTTATATACAACGGAAGTTAGTTGTTTTATGCAATGCCCATATTACGTGTTATTTTTCAATGGACAACGGAATGAGTTAGTTCATGTATACAATGCAACAAAACGAAAGTGCATAGATTATGTTATTCTTCAATTGCACAACGTTGGAGCGTATGTGCAATGAAATGCAATAGCACATATGTTATCTTAACGGAATGAATTCGTTTTTGTATGCATTGCATTGTAATGCAATGACAATTGCATTGTAATGCAAAGGCGCATGTTTGTACACAAATGTACAAGTTAGTTTTATGCAAAGCAAAACTGCTATAGCACATATGTTATATATTGTCTTTTCAGTGCACAGTGCACCCTTCAACAACTCTTCAGTGCACAACGGAATTAGCACTTGCATTCATTGAAAAGCAACAAGTGCATAGCGTATGTTTGATTTTTCAATTGCACAACGATAGGTTCTGGGTGCAGTGCAACAGCACATATTTTATCTCTTCATTCCACACAAATTAGTTTTCTATGCATTATAATGCTAAAAGCTCATATGTTACAAATTACATATTCCATATACAACGGAAGAAGTTAATTGTTCATTGCAACGCATATGCAATAAAACAGAATGTCTCTTGTATCATTCTTCAAAGCAAAAACCAATACAAGTCAGGTTATGTAGGCATTGCTAAAACATATATGATAGCTCTTAAATGCACTTAAAATGCACTTGTATAATACCATGGAAATGGAAAATGGTCCTTATTGGAAAATCGAATGCTTTGTACGCATTGCAATCGAAATCAAATGTGTTACGAGTTAGTACACCCCCAGGCTGTGAAGTGTGTCAACTTGGAGTGTAGCCTTTAAAAGGGAACAGGGTTACAGTGAAGTAACCCGGGGCGTATATATGTCTGAGCCAAGATTCCTCGATCATGAACTTTTTATACATACGCATTAACTCATTCTGATGTTACGTCAGCCATACAAAAGTCCAGCACATTTGACATATTTGAATATATTGTTAGTCGATGAGTCTTCATCAAATATGAATGTACTATCCATAATCAAAGGCTCCCTCAGAAATTAAATCAGTCAAAAAGCATAAGCAAAAGATTATTCATAAATTGTCCATATGTGACGAGCTTAACGTTTTATCTGTCCCTTGAAAATGAACCTTCTAGACATACTCATTGACTCCTTGGAATGTTACATCAGCCATTCAGTAGTGCATATTTGACCTTCGGAACACTTTTCTGGTCCAAGAGTACTCGTTCATTACCTTTCAAAACACTTGACTCTTTCTGATGTTACATCAGCCATAGATAAGTCTTCATTTGACCTACTGATCATATTTCTGGCCAAAGAGCCCTAAATCATGAACTTTCTGTACATACTCATTGATTTCTTCTAAGGTTACTTCAGCCATACAGAAAGTCCAGTTTTGACCTAATGGACATATTTCTGGCCTAAGAGTCGTTGATCTTGAACTTTCTATTTCTACCAATTGACTCCTTCTGATGATACGTCAGCCATACAGTAGTGCGTATTAGACCTAATGGACATATATCTAGCCAAAGTGTGCTCGATTTTGAACTTTTTTTATACATACTCAATGCCCATTTTAGGTCTACTGAAATATTTCTGACAAATTAGTCTTCATCATGAACTTTCTATAACACACTCATTGACTCTTTCTGATGTTACATCAGCCATAGATAAGTCTTCATTTGACCTACTGACCATATTTCTGGCCAAAGAGCCCTCGATATGAACTTTCTGGACATACTCATTGATTTCTGATGTTACATCAGCCATACAGATATTCCGTATTTGACCTAATGAACATACTTCTGGCGTAAGAGTTCTCCATCTTGAATTTTTTTATAAATAATCATTGACTCATTCTGATGTTTTGTCAGCCATAAAGTATTAGATATTTGCACTAATAGACATATTTCTGGTCAAAGAGCACTCGTTTTTGAAATATCCATAAAGACTCGTTGACTCCTTCTGATGTTACTTCTCCCATAGAGAAGTCCAGATTAGACATTCTGAACATATTTCTAGCAAATTAGTCCTCCATCATAAACGTATTACTCATACATATGGACTTCTTCTGATGGTACGTTAACCATAGAGTACTGGATATTTGACCTAACGGACATATTCCTGGTAAAAGAGTCCTCGATCTTGAACTATCCATACAGATTCATTGACTCCATCTGAAGGTACTTCACCCATAGAGGTCTACATTAGACCTACCAACCATATTCCTGGTAAATTCGTCCTCGATAATCAACTTTTTATGTATAGTCATTAACTCCATCCGAGGTTTAATCAACCAGACAGTAGTCCTTATTTGGCATCATGAACATATTTCTGGCCCAAGATTACTCGAGCTTGAACTTTCTATTCTTACTCGTTGACTCCTTCTGATGTTACATTAGCCACAGAGTACACACTTTTTATACATAGCCCTTGACTGCATCAGATTTTACGTCAGCCAGACAGTAGTAGTTCATATTAGTTTAGTACTAGTAGTAGATAGTTGTCCAGACCTACTGAACCTATTTCTGTTCAAAGAGCACTCGATCTTCAAGATGAGTATGAGTATCTTTCCTCAATGTGTATGTATATAAAGTTCATGATTGAGGACTAATTTATCAGATAGATGTTCAGTAGTTCTAGTATGGACTTCTGTATGGGTAATATAATGTCAGGAATCAATAGCAGTTTAAAAAATTCAAGATCGAATACAAGAAATATGAAATATGTCCCTTAAGTCAAATAATGGTTCATGTATGACTGAAGTAGCATCAACGTGAGTCAAGGTGTATGTTTAAAAAGTTCATGATCAAGGGCTGTTGGAACAGAACATTTCAAGTAGGTCAAATATGGACTTCTATATAGCCGATGTGACATCAGAAGGAGTCAATAGTAATGTATAAAAGATCGAATACTCCTTGGCCAGAAATAAATCCAATATGCAGTACTCTATCTCTTATATATCATCAGAAGGAGTCAATGAGTTATATAAAGAGTTTATGATCGAGGAGTGTTTGGCCAGAAATATGTTCAGTATGTCAAACAATGAGTATGTATAGAAAGTTTATGATCGAAAATTCTTTGGACATAAACTTGTAAGTAGATCTAATATGGAATTCTGTATGGCTGAAATAAAGTCAAAAGGAGCCAATGTGTATTTTTTGAAAGTTCAAGATCAATTATATGTTCATTATGTCAAATCAGTGTTCGACTACTGTCTGTCTGATGCAACATCAGAAGGAGTAAATGAATCTGTATAGAGATTACAAAATCGAGGACTAATTTCGAAGAAATATGTTCAATAGGTATAGCACAGGTATAGCTAAAGTAACATCAGAGTGAGGCAAAGAGTATGTACAGAGAGTTCATGATGGGACAGAAAACTTTTAAGTGGGTCTAATTTGGACTCTGTATAGCTGATATAAAATCATGAGTCGATGGGTGGCAATAGAAAGTTAAAAAACGAGTACTCTTTGGCTAGAAATATGCTCATTATGTACAATATGGACTACTGATGAGTCTGTAAGTTCAAGCTCGAGTACTCTTGGGCCAGGAATATCTTCAGAAGGTCAAATATGGACTGCTGTCTGTCTGATCAAACATCAGGGTTCAATTTCTTCAATATAGAAGATAAGTTAGTTATTGTATGCAAAATAATGAAAGAGTTTGTTTTAGTTTTTGTAATGCAACAGCATATATTTGTTCTTGTTTGTACTGTAATGAAAGAGAGCATAAAATATGTATTATTGTTCCATGCACAACGGAATGATCAAGAGCTTTTATGCAATGCAACAGTTCAGATGTCTTTTCTCTTCATTGCACAACGGAATAAGTTAGTTATTGTAAAGAATGAAATAGAAACAGTGCATGCTAATATGTAATGCTTCACTGCACATAAGGTTTACGTTAGACTGTGTGTGCAATGCAATGCAAAAGCATATATCTTAGGTGTTATCTCTTCAATGCACAAGTTCTTCGCAACGATATAAGTCAGTTTTTGTATACTATTTTGTATACTATCACTATCACCTGTGTTTTGTATCTCTTCACCGCATATCGGTTTAAGTTTGATCATGTACGTATGTGTTTTTTATCTCTTCACTGCACAAAAGATTCATTTCTTTGTTTCTTTGTTGCATTTTTCGTTGTTCGTTTTACAAGGCAAAGGCTTTTGTCCTTTTTAATGCACAACGAAATGTTATTTAGGTCATTTTAGTTCCTGTTTGTAATGCAGTGCCGCAGATGTTCAATGCCCAACAGATAAAGTTAGTTTTTGTATACAATGCAAGGAAACAGTGCATACTGTTAGGTCTTGTATTCATCGCAATGCATGCACGCATGTCATCTGTTCAATGCAAAACCGCTGAGTTAGTTCGTTCCCATCCCATATGTTATGTGCATAAGGAATAAGATCGTTCTTGTACGCAAAACAAGGAAACAGTGCAGAACAGTGCTGCAACGCAACATCACATATGTTATCTTAATTTCTTCGTAATGGTTTAACTAACTATTGTATGCAATGCAATGTTAGTTCTTGTATATAACTTATATGTAATACTTCAATGCACAATGACAGATCGTCAGATCGTGTATGCAAAGTCAGTGCACATATGTTTGTGCACATTATTTATTGTATTTATTGCAGTGTAGCAGCAACTATGTTGTCTCATTATCTTTCGTTGTTGTCTGCAACACCGGAATAATTTAGTTATTGTATATGTGCATAACTTACATGTTATTTCTTTCTACATTGCAATGCAGCCGCACAACGAGTTTAATAATTTAGTTCTTGTATAGATTGAGAAAAAACGGGTAACGCTTTAGATTACAGCCCGGAAAGTACTGCGTAATTACAACAAATTTGCAGCGTAACTTTCAATAATTATAGTGTAACTATAAAGTAAGTATGTGTAAGTATAGGGGAACAATATGTAAATTATTGGGAATAAAGGGGTAACAACCAGGAAAATAACAAATTATTTATACTGTAAATATTTTATAACTAAGGGGTACGTATGACATATAACTAAGGGGTAAGTATGACATTACGGGCCGTAAATTAAAGTGGAGCTTGTTACCCTCTTATTTCATGTAGTTACAGGGTAAGTACGACATTACGGGCCGTAAATTAAAGTGGAGCTTGTTACCCTCTTATTTCATATAGTTACAGGGTAAGTAATTAATAAAAAAAAAATATATATATATATATATATATATATATATAAAACGCAAACAGTCATATCACTTGGAAAACTTTATTTGAAAAACAACTTATTTCAAAACAGATTTAAAGTTGCAACACTTCTTATTTGTTTCTCTTGCTTGGCTTCCTCCTCCTCTTGTTCCTCTTTTTCTTTCTTTTCACTGATGAATCTTATTTGCTATTCTGTATTATAAGAAAATACAGTACACCCGGAAATATGCTCACTGTTTACTCATCTTTTACCCTCATGCCATCTGAGATGTATACGACTTTCCTTCTTAAGATGAACACAAAAAGGATTTTAGGACAAAAAATAAATCATCTGGGAACGCTTTATAATGCAAGCTCACGTGTTCCTAAAAGTCGAAGCATCAAACAGCACATACAGCAATAACTACAGTAATCCATACGACCCTAATGGATGAATTGATGTCTTCTGAAGTGAAACGATACGTATTTGTAAGAAAAATACCAAATATTTGAATATTTTTAAAACTTTCGACCAACTGTCTCCTGCGCGTGCATGCGAGGGTTGAGAGTTCATGCTTGACGTAACTTGAAGCGTGATGTAAGCGTGCCGAGAAACTCACGCAGATGTTGGATGCCGTCAGTTTTTTTTTTATTATTTTTTTTAGTAATGCTCACAACAAAATACACAGAATAACAGATAATGAGAATGAGGAACAAACAAGACAGAATAACAGAGACGGCAGTTCTCGCGCGAGTTTCACACGAATCTCCCGCGAGAACGTCATGAAAGCTTCACGTTGCTCATTAATATGCTTCGTCAAACGCAAAGTCGACTCTCATGCAGGCGCTGGTGACAGTTGGTCAGAAGCGAAAAGATGAATAGCCTAAACCATGAGAAAATTTCGGGGTGTACTGTATTTTCTTATAATACAGAACAGCAATGAGATTCCTTCTTAAGATTCATCAGCTGAGAAACGAGCAGGAGGAAGCCAAGCGAGAAACAACAACAACCAAAAAACGGACAAAACTTGTTACTTTCTGTCAGGAAAGTAACTCTTTAGAGTTTGACATGAGAAGTTGATTTAAAAAAAATTAATAATAAGTGTTGTAGACCTGTTTTTAATAAAGTTGTTTTTCAAATAAAGGTTTTGGAGTCAGTGATATCAGATTGTTTGCATTTTATTAATTACTTACCCTGTAACTACATGAAATAAGAGGGTAACAAGCTCCACTTTAATTTGCGGCCCGTAATGTCATACTTACCCTGTAACTACATGAAATAAGAGGGTAACAAGCTCCACTTTAATTTACGGCCCGTAATGTCATACTTACCCCTTAGTTATATGTCATATGTACCCCTTAGTTATAAAATATTTACAGTATAAATAATTTGTTATTTTCCTGGTTGTTACCCCTTTATTCCCGATACTTTACATATTGTTCCCCTATACTTACACATACTTACTGTATAGTTACACTATAATTATTGAAAGTTACGCTGTAAATTTGTTGTAATTACGCAGTACTTTCCGGGCTGTAATCTAAAAGCGTTACCAAAAAACGTTGCATAACTAATATGTAATTCTTTACTGCACAACGGATTGAGTTAGATTGTATGACTGCACAACGGTATAAGTTAGATTTTGTATACAATTCATTGAAACTTTGTATTCTTGCATGTGTTCTTTTATGCATTTGCATAAAATTTTTATTTTAATTTTTAATGCACAACAGAATAAGTGAAGTCAGTTAAGATATTGAATGCAATGCAATGCAGCAGCATATATGTCGTGCATAAAGGATTAAGTTCTTGTATATAATGCAATGCACCTATGTTGTGTATATGTATGTGTTATCTCCTCAGTGCAGAATGAATGTTATGTATTATCTGTTCAGTGCGCAACAGATTAAGTAAATTTTTTGTATACAATGCAAGGAAAATATGCATACTGTTAGGTCTTATATTCATTGCAAATGCATACATTATCTATGCAATGCACAATGGATCAGTTATTTCATTGTAACACCACGTGTATTATCTCTTCAGTGCATAAGGAATGAATTCAATATTGTACAAAGAATGATTATTTTCTTACATTCATTGTTCTTTTATACAATACAGGGAAACAGCTTTAGCTTTACCTTGAGCACAGCATACTTGCAATGTAACAGAACATATGGGTTAACTCCTTAACGCACAACGAAATATGTTGTTATTTGTAATGTAGTGCAACAGCACCCGTGTTATGTGTTATATCTTTCATTGCTGTCTCTTCAGTGCACACCGAAATGGGAAGTACTGTCTTGTATTAATGGCAATGCATGCACGCATGTTATCTTTTCAGTGCATAATCGATGAGTTAGTTTATTCATTGCAACATCACATATGTTATGTGTTGTCGCTTCAATGCATAAGAAATAAATTAATTCTTGTATGCAATGCAAGGAAACAGCACATAATATATTAATTTATTCTATGCACAACGCAAGAAGTTAATTATTGTATGCCAAACAATGAAACAGTTAGTTCTTCGTATTAATTACTGTGATTGCAATATGATTTGTTTTCTCTTCAGTGCACAAAGGGAGAGAATTAGTTCATGTATGCAATGCAGTGCAAAAAGCCCCTGTCGTGTTATCTCTTCACTGCACAACGGATTAATTTACTGCAATGCAATATACATGCAAGAGGAATGTTAGTTCTTGTATACAATTTAAGGAACCATTGGATAACTTTCACATATATTTATGTGCACATGTTCAGTGCACATTGTTTATTGTAAACTTCAACCACACAGAAGCCCAAATTAGACCTAATGAACACATTTTTGACAGAATAGTCCCAGGTCATAAACTTTCTAACATTCTCATTGAGTCCATCTGATGTTACATCAGCCATAAAGTAGTCCATATTTGACCTTCTGAACACGTTTCTGGCCCAAGAGTACTCGTTCATGAACTTTCAAAGCAAACTCATTGACTCTTTTTGATGTTACATCAGACAGAGAGTAGTCTATATTTGACCCATTAAATATATTTCAGGCCCAAGAGTCATCGATCATGAACTTTCAATACATACTGAATGTTCAAATATTAACGTACAATATATATTCATAGACTCCTTCTGATGTTAAATCAGCCATACAGAAGTCCTTATTTGACCTACTGAACATATTTCTGGCAAATTTATCCACAATCTTCAACTTTCTATATTTGTTGACTCCTTCTGATGTTTTTCAGACATACAGTAGTCTATATTTGACCTAATGCAATTATTCCTGGCCCGAGTTCTCGATCACGAACATGGCCTACTGAAAATATTTCAAAGGGTCCTTGAACTTTCTATACATATTCATTGACTACTTCTGCTGTTACATCAGTCAGATAGTAGTCCATATTTTATCTAATAAACATGTTTCTGGCAAAACAAATCAACAGTACTCATTCAAAAACATTTTTAAAACAAACTAATTCACTCTTTCTGATGTTACGTCAGCCATACAGAAGTCCATATTTGATCAAGTGAACGTATTTCACTTTCTATACATCCTCATTGACTATGTTACATCAGTCAGACAGTAGTCCACATTCGACTTTTTGAACATACTTGTACTAAAGGGTACTCGATCTTGAACTTTTTTATATATACTTACCACTTCTGGTGTAACATCAGCTAAACTGCAGTCCATATTTTACATAATCAGTCCGTCACAATTTTGTTTATATAAACGGGGAAAAATCTAAGATCACGATAGTAAACTATGGAGTGCCGCAAGGATCGGTGTTAGGCCCTCTGCTATTTTCAATATACATGCTGCCACTCGGCAATATTATAAGAAAACATGGAATTAGTTTTCACTGCTATGCCGATGATACTCAGTTATATATCTCATCACGACCAGATGAAATCTCTAAATTATCCAAACTGACAGAGTGTGTTAAAGAAGTAAAACATTGGATGACTAGTAATTTTCTTCTATTAAATTCAGATAAGACAAGTATTACTTATTGGACCAAAAACCTGTACACAGAATCTCTCAGACTACAATCTGCATTTAGAAGGATGTACTGTTACTCCATCCTCGACAGTTAAAGACCTGGGTGTTATATTAGACAGCAACTTGTCCTTTGAAAATCATATTTCATATGTTACAAAAACAGCCTTCTTCCACCTCAGAAACATTGCTAAAATACGGAATATGTTATCTATTTCTGATGCAGAAAAGTTAGTTCATGCTTTCATGACATCTCGACTAGATTACTGTAATGCATTATTAGCTGGTTGTCCTGCTTCATCAATAAACAAGCTACAATTAGTACAAAATGCAGCTGCTAGAGTTCTTACCAGGTCAAGAAAATATGATCATATAACACCAATTTTATCATCTCTACACTGGTTACCTATTAAGTTCCGTATCGATTATAAAGTGTTGCTAATGACCTATAAGGCTCTAAATGGTTTAGCTCCTGTGTACTTAACCGATCTTCTATCGCCCTACAATCCTTCACGCTCTCTAAGGTCACAAAACTCTGGACTTCTGGTTGTACCTAGGATAGCTAAGTCCACTAAAGGAGGGAGAGCGTTTTCACATTTGGCTCCTAAACTCTGGAATAGCCTTCCTGATAATGTTAGGAGCTCAGACTCGCTCACCCAGTTTAAATCTAGATTAAAGACACATCTCTTTAGCCAAGCATTCACATAATGCATCTCATACCAGATCAACTGCACATGACTATCTTTGCTTAAAGTTATGAACAGCAGCTACGCTAATTATTCTCCTTTTGCTTTTCTGTTTTACCTCGGGACACCCGCCCTGAGGTGACTAGAGAGGACTTCAGCTTCAGTTTGGATCCAGCCTCTTAAGAAGACCTCAGACGACCATCACCTGTGAAGAGACGGCGCCAGCTCCTGCGAGGACTTCAGAAGACGCAATCATCTGGATCAACATTCACATTGCACAATCTCTATATCCTAATTTATTGTTAATGTAATTCATTTTCCAGGAGCTCTTTGCTTCTACCTTCAGTTAAACTGCTAACAGTGATTGTAATTAATTACCTAAAGTATATTATTTGCTAACTACATTCTTTAAATTGTAATGTTGACATCCATTTTCTGTAAAGCTGCTTTGAAATGATATGTATCGTGAAAAGCGCTATACAAATAAATTTGAATTGAATTGAATTGAATAATGCAATTATTGCAGGCCTAAGGGTCCTTCATCATGAACTTTCTATACATATTCATTGACTTCTGATGATACGGCAGCCAGACATTAGCCCATATTTCACCTACTGAACAGATGTCTGGCAAAAAAAAAAAAAAAAAAAAAAAAAATCCCCCCCAAAAAAACAGCAGCCAGACAATAATCCATAGTTGACCTACTTACATTTTTTTCTGGCCCAAGAGTCCTCAATCATGAATATTCTATACATACTCATTGCCTCATTCTGATGTTACGTTAGCCATGAAGAATTCCATATTTGACTAACTGAACATATTTCTGGCAAAAGAATCTTCGATCATGAACTTTTTTTTTACATACTCTTTGAGTCCGTTAGTCCAGAAGAAGTCAATGAATATGTATAGAATGTTCAAGTTCGAGAGACCCTTTTGCCAGAAATATGTTGAGTAGGTATGGAATTCTGTATGGCTGATTTAAAACAAAAGACAAAAACAATGTTCCATATCGACGACTCTTGGGCCAGAAACATGTCCATTAGATCAAATATGGACTTCTGAATGGCTGATGTAAAACATCAGAAGGAAACAATGACAATGTACAGAAAGTTCAAGATCAATGTGGACTTCAAATGTGGACTTCCTGATGTAACATCAAAAAGAGTCAATGAGTTTGTTTTGAAAGGTCATGATCAAGGACTCTTGGGGCAAAAATGTGTTCAGAAAGGGCCAATGTGATGATGGAGTCAATGAGTAAGAGAAAGTTCATGATTGAGGACTAATTTCCCAGACAGTAACATGATGTGGCCCAGATCCGGCCCATATCTGGTACATGTGGATTACACGCAGACCAGATGTGGGCCGGATCTGGGCCGATACTATACATACTGGGTTGTCTTTCAGGGTTGTCAGAAATATGTTCATTCGATCTAATATGCTACTTCTGTATGGCTGAAGAAACATCAGAATTAGTAATTCTTTGGCCAGAGTATTCTTTGGCCAGATATATGTCCATTAGGTCAAATATGCACTACTGTATGCCTGACGTATCATCAGAAGGAGTCAATGGGTAGAAATAGACAGTTCATGTTCAACGATCCTTAGGCCAGAAATATGTCCATTAGGTCAAATATGGACTGATGAAACATCAGTAGTCAATGAATATATATAGAATGTTCAAGTTTGAGGACCCTTTAGCTAGAAATATGTTCAGATATGGACTTCTGTATGGCTGATTTAACTTCAGAAGGAGCCTATGATTATGGATAGTACATTCCTATTTGAAGACTCATCGACTAATAATATGTTCATTAGGTCAAATATGGACTACTGAATGGCTGACATATCATGAGAAAGAGTCAATGATTACTTATTGTACATTCATATTTGAAGACTTATCGATTAACAATATGTTCAATAGGTTAAATAAGGAATACTGTATGGCTGATGTATCGTGAGGAGGAGACAATTAGTAGAAATAGAAAGTTCAAGATTGACGACATTTGGGCCAGAAATATGTCCATTAGTTCAAATATGGACTTCTGTGTGGAGTATGTAAAGAAGTTCATGATCGAAGACTTGGGCAAGAAATATGTTCAGTAGGCCAAATGTTGACTAAATGGCTGACGAAATGTATAAAAAAGTCAAAGATAGAGTATTCTTTGGCCAGACATGATATATGTCCATTAGGTCAACTATGGACTACTTATATGGATGACATATCATCAGAAGGAGTGATTGATTAGAAATAGAAAGTTCATGATCAACGACTCTTGGGCCAGATATGTCTATTAGGTCAAATATGGATTTCTGTATGGCTGATGTAACATCAGAAGGAACAACATACCTTAAGGAACAACATACTTCAGCCATAAAGTAGTCCAAAGTCGATCTTTTTTCTGGCCAAAGAGTCCTTGATCATGAACTTTCTATAACATAATTATGTTATAGAAAGTTCATGATCAAGGACTCTTTGGCCAGAAAAAAGATCGACTTTGGACTACTTTATGGCTGAAGTAACATCGGCGTTTGTCATTAAGTATAGAAAAGTTCAAGATCGAATACTCTTTGGCCAAACATATGTCCATCACATCCAATATGGACTTCTGAATGGCCGACGTAACATCAGATGGAATCAATGGGAATGTACAGAAAGTTCATAATAAAAGTCTCTTTGCCAGAAATATGTTCATTTGGTTTAATTTGGACTTTTGTATGGTTGAAGAAAACATCAGAAGGAGGAGTCATTAAGTTTGTCTGAAAAAGTTCCAGATCGAGTACTCTTTGGCCATAAATATGTCCATTAGGTCAAATACGCACTGCTTTATGGCTGATCTATCATCAGAAGGAGCCAATGACAAGAAGGGGACAAATATGGACTTCTGTTTGTCTGAAGTAACATCAGAAGGTATCAATGAGAATGTACATGATCAATGGCTCTTTTGCCCGAAATCTGATCAGAAAGTCAAATGTGGACTTCTTTATGGCTGATGTAACATCAGAAGAAGTCAATGAGTATGTATAAAAAGTTCATGATCGAAGACTCTTGGACCAGAAATATGTTCAGTAGGTCAAATTTTGATTTCTGTATGCCTGACATATCATCAAGCGGATGCAATAAGTAAGTGTAAAAAAGATCAAGACTGAGTACTCTTTGGCTAGAAATATGTCCATTAAATCAAATATGGACTAATGTATGGCTGATGTATCAACAGAAGGTGGCAATGAGTAAATATAGAAAGTTCAAAATTGAGGACTCTTGGGCCAGAAAAAACTTTAAGTTTGTCAAATATGGACTTCTGTATGGCTGATTTTATGTATAGTACATTCATATTTGAAGACTCATTGACTAACAATATGTTCAATAGGTTGAATGTGGACTTCTGAATGGCTGATGTAACATCAGATGGAGTCAATAAGTATGTAAAAAACATTAATGATCGAGGACTCTTGGGCAAAAAAATATGTTCAATGGGTCAAGTATTGACTACTGTATGGCTGACGTATCATCAGACAGTCAATAGGTATGTATAAAAAAGCTCAATATTGAGTATTCTTTGTCCTGAAATACGTCCATTAGGTCAAATATAGACTTCTGTATGGCTTACGTAACATCAGATGGAGTCAATGAATATGTTATAGAAAGTTCATGATCGATGAACTATGGGCCTGAAATATGTTCAGTAGGTCAAATATGGACCTCTACGGCTGAGTTAACTTCAGAAGTTATCTTATGATTATGGATAGTTTATTCATATTTGAAGATTCATCGACTAACAAATATGTTCAATAGATCAAATATGAATTTCTGTATGGCTGACATATCATCAGAAGGAGTCAATGAGTATGTTATAGAAAGTTCATGATCGAGGACTAATTTTTCAAAAATGTTTTCATTAGGTCTAATTTGGACTTCTGTATTGCTGATGTAACATCGGATAGAGTCATTAAGTATGTATAAATAATTTCAAGACTGAGCAGTCAGTTACATCAAACATGCACTACTGTATGGCTGATGTATCATCAGAAGGAATCAATGAACAGAAATAGAAAGTTCAACATCGACGACTCTTGGGCCAGATATATGTCTATTACATCTAATATGGACTTCTCTTTGACTAATATGACATCAGAAAGAGTCAATGAGTTTGTTTTGAAAGTTCATGAGCGAGGACTCTTGGGCCAGAAAAAACTTTAAGTTCGTCAAATATGGACTACTGTATGGCTGATGTAACATCAGAAGTAGTCAATGGCTATGTATGAAAAGTTCATGATCGAGGACTCTTTGATCGAAATATGTCAGCAGGTCAAATATGGACTACTGTATGGCTGACGTATTATCAGAAGGACTGAATGAACAGAAATTGAAAGTTGGGCCAGATATATGTCCATTACGTCAAATATGGACTTCTGAATGGCTGATGTAATATCAGAAAGATACAATGAGAATGTACAGAAAGTTCATGATGTAGAGCTCTTTTGCCAGTAATATGATCAGTAGGTCAAATGTGGACTTCTCTATTGCTGATGTAACATCAAAAAGGGTCAATGAGTTTGTTTTGAATGTTCATGAATGAGTACTCGGACCAGAAACGTGTTCAGAAGGGCAAATATGGACTACGGCTGATGTAACATCAGATGGAGTTAATTAGGATGTTATAGAAAGTTCATGATCGAGGACTAATTCGTCAAAAATATTTTTATTAGGTCTAATTTGGGCTTCTTTATGGTTGAATTAACATCAGAATTAGTCATTATGTAATAAAAAAAAGTTAAAGATCGAGTACACTTTGGCCATATATATGTTCATTAGGAGGAGTCAATTGGGTAGAAATAGAAAGTTCATGTTCAACGATTCTTAGGCCAGAAATATGTCCATTAGGTCAAATATGGACTTCTGAATGGCTGATTAAATGTAAATGAGTATGTATAGAAATTTCATGATCGATGATTCTTGGGCCTGAAATATGTTCAGTAGGTCAAATATGCACTACTGTATGGTTGACGTATAATCAGAAGGAGTCAATGAACAAAAATATAAAGTTCAAGATCGATGACTCTTGGGCCAAATATGTGTCCTTTAGGTCAAATATGGTCTTCTGAATGGCTGTTGTAACATCAGAAGGAATCAATGAGAATGTACAGAAAGTCCATGTTGGAGGACTCTTTTGCCAGAAATATGATCAGTAGGTCAAATTTGGTCTTCTTCTATGGCTGATGTAACATCAAAAATAGTCAATGAGTTTTTTGGAAAGTTCATGAATGAACCTGACTGTGTGTTCAGAAAGTCAAATATGGATTACCGAATGGCTGATGTAACAATAGGAGTCAATGACTATGTATAGAAAGTTAATGATCAAGGACTCTTGGGCCAGAAGAAATTTTAAGTTCTTGGACTACTTTATGGCTGATAGAAAAGTCTGAAAAAGTTCAAGAACGAGTACTCTTTGGCCCGAAATATGTCTATTAGGTCAAATACGCACTGCTCTATGGCTGACCTATCATCAGAAGGAGTCAATGATAAGACATAGAAAGTTTATTATTGACGACTATTGGGCCAGAAATTTTAATGTCTGTCTGAAAAGTAACATCAGAATGTATCAATGAGGAATGTACATGATCAATGGCTCTTTTGCCCGAAATCTGATCAGAAGGTCAAATACGCACTGCTTTATGGCTTGATCTATCATCAGAAGGAGCCAATGATAAGAAGGGGACAAATATGGACTTCTGTTTGTCTGAAGTAACATCAGAAGGTATCAATGAGAATGTACATGATCAATGGCTCTTTTGCCCGAAATCTGATCAGAAGGTCAAATGTGGACTTCTTTATGTATAAAAAGTTCATGATCGAAGACTCTTGGACCAGAAATATGTTCAGTAGGTCAAATTTTGATTTCTGTATGGCTGACATATCATCAAGCGGATTCAATAAGTAAGTGTAAAAAAGATCAAGACTTGAGTATACTTTGGCTAAAAATATGTCCATTAAGTCAAATATGGCTGATGTATCATCAGAAGGTGTCAATGAGTATATATAGAACGTTCAAAATGGAGGACTCATGGGCCAGAATAACCTTTAAGTTGGTCAAATATGGACTTCTGTATGGCTGATATTTAACATCAGAAGGGGCCTAAGATTATGTATAGTACATTCATATATTTGAAGACTCATTGACTAACAATATGTTCAATAGGTCAAATGTGGACTTCGGTATGGCTGATGTAACATCAGATGGAGTCAATGGAGGTCAATGTATAAAACGTTCATGATTTAGGATTCTTCGGCCAAAAATATGTTTAATGAGTCAAGTATTGACTACTATCCGGCTCACATATCAGATGACAGAGTCAACAAGTATGTAAAAAAAAGATCAAGATTGAGTATTCTTAGGCAAGAATATGTCCATAAGGTCAAATATGGACTACTGTATGGCTGATGTATATCATCAGAAGGAACAAAAGAGAAGATATAGAAAGATCAAGATTGATGACTCTCGGGCCAGATCCATTAGGTCAAATCTGGACTTCTGTATGGCCAATGTAACATTAGAAGAAGTCATTAAGTAATGTATAAATAGGTGCACGATCAAGCACTCTTTGGCCAGAAATGTCTCCATTAGGTCAAATATGCACTATTGTATGGCTGAGGTTTCATTAGAAGGAGTCAATAATATGCATTATAATGCATTATAGAATATGCATTATAATGCAACGCATACAAGAACTAACTCATTTCGTTAAGATAACATATGTGCTGTTGCATTGCATTTGCACATAGGTTCCAACGTTGTGCAATTGAAGAATAACATAAGCTATGCACTTGTTTCGTTGCAAGTACTAACTCTGTGCACTGAAGAGTTAACTATGTGTTGCTGAAGATATACCACATAGAGTTGCACAGAAGATCTAACTCATTTAATTGTGCAATGAAGAGATAACATTGACCTAACACAGGACCTAACGTTGTGCAACTGAAGAATGGCATAATCTGTGCATTGTCCAACGTTGTGCAATTGAAGAATAATATAAGTTATGCACTTGTTGCGTTACAGTGCATTCTCAAGATTCGCCGTGCATTGAAAAGTTAACATGTGTCCTGTAAGGAAACAACACGTATAGACGTGTACATTGACATAATTTGGTTATGCAATGAAGAATAACATATAAGCTATGCACTTATGGCTTTGCAGTGCATACAAGAACAAACTCATTCCGTTGTGCATTGAAGAGTTCACGTATGTGCTGTTGAAGAGATAACACATATAATTGCATAGAAGATCGAACTTAATCCTATGTGCGCTGAAAAGACGATACATAACGTATGTGCATTGCTTTGCATACAACTCACTTATACATGTGTTTATTGAAGAGGTAGCATATCATGAGCCTTTGCATTACACTGCATAGAAGATTCTTTATAATACAATGCATACAAAAACGAACTCATCGCGCTAAGATTACATATGTGCTGTTGCATTGCATTGCAAATCCGATGCAACGTTGTGGAATGAAGAGATAATATAGTGGAGTTGCTATGCAATTGCACACAGGACCTATCGTTGTGCAATGAATAACATATGCACTTGTTGCGTGGCAGTGCTTACAAGAACCAACTCATTCCATTGTGCACTGAAGTTATCGTATGTGCTGTTGAAGGGATCACACACACAGAACTGCATACGATCTAACTTATTCTTATAAAAGACAACACAATAACATATATGCTGTCGCGTTGCTTTGCATACAACTCACTTACACGTGTGTTTATTGAAGAGGTAGCAATATCATGAACCTTTGCATTACACTGCATAGAAGATTCTTTATAATACAATGCATACAAAAACTAACTCATTGCGTTAAGATAACATATGTGCTGATGCCTTGCATTTGCACATACGCTCCAACGTTGTGCAACTGAAGAATAACATAATCTGTGCACTTTCGTTTCGTTGCATTGTATGCATGAACTAACTCATTCCTTTGTCCATTGAAAAATAACACACGTAATATATGGGTTTCATTGCATGCATAAAACAACATATAAGCTATGCACTTGTTGCGTTGCAATTCATCGCATTGCAACGCAACAAGTGCGTAGCTCATTCTAACTCATTCCGTTGTGCATTGAAGAGTATACATATATGCTGTTGAAGCGATAACAAGTATTGCATACAGTTCTAACTTTATTCATCTGTGCATTTAAACGACATTGCTTAGCACACAACAACTTTTTAACTTTTTTCATTTGTGTAGTAGAGGTAATATAACATGAGCCTTTTTCATTGGTGCATTATAATGCAATGCATACAAGTAACTGATTCCGTTAAGATACGTGTCCTGTAATACAACATATGTACATTGACATAATTTGGTTATGCAATGAAGAATAACATATAAGCTATGCAGTGCATACAAGAACGAACTCATTCCGTTGTGCATTGAAGAGAATTGCATAGAACTGCATAGAAGATCGAACTGATCCCTCTTTATGCATTACAGTGCAAAGAAGGTCTAACTCATTGTGCAATGAAGAGATTACAATATGTGCTGTTTTCAGTGCATTGCGCGCAGGACCTATCATCGTGCAATGAAGCCGTGCTCTTTGTTGTTTTTTTGCAGTGCATACAAGAACTAACTCATTCCGCTGTGCATTGGATGCAGCAGTACGTGTTGTTGTTATCTCTTCAATACACAAACGAATTAGTTGTGTGCAAATCAACGCAATGCACAACGGAATGAGCTAGTTCATGTATACGATGCAACGCAACAAGTGCATAGGTCATGTTATTCTTCAAGTGCACAACGTTGGAACGTATGTGCAAATGCAATGCAACAGTACATACTTTACCGTAACAGAATGAGTCGGTTCTTGTATGAATTGCATTACAATGCATATAATATGCATTATAATGCTAAGGATCATATTATGTTCTTCAGCTGCACAACGTTGGAACGTATGTTGCAACAGCACATATGTTATCTTAACGGAATGAGTTAGTTCTTGTATGCATTGCATTATTGTATGCATTGCATATTCTATGATAACACAACTAACTTAATAGGTTGTATGTTGAAAAAATAACATGTAAAATATGAGCTTAATTGCTTTATGCATTACAATGCATACAAGAACTAACTCATTTGGATGAGCAATGAAGAAACAACTACTTCATGCAGTGCATTGCTCACAGGATTTATCGTTGTGCAGTGAAGAATAACAACTATGTACAAGAGAGAACATGGTTAAACGTAATAAGTCAGTTCTTGTGTGCATTTCATTCTAATGCATTGTAATGCAAAAATCATATCTCTGCAATAGACAAATATATTGATTAGTTAGTTGTATGCAGAGCAATGCAAGAGGACATATGTTTACGGGTTGTCTTTTCGGTGCGCAGAGCAGGGCTTATATGTTATTCTACGCAACGCTGTGTTATGTCAATGCACTACAACAGCACGTTATCTCTTCATTGGACAATTAAATGAGTTAGATCTTCTGTGCAGCTCAATGATCAATCTCTTCAGCAGGACATATGTTAACTCCTCAAATGCACAGCGGAATGAGTTAGTACTTGCAAAGAAACAAGTTCATAGCTTATGGTATTCTTCAATTGCTCAACGTTGGAACCTATGTGCAAATGCAACAGCAAATATGTTATCTAAAGGGAATGAGTTAGTTCTTGTATGCATTGCATTATAAGGCATATTCTATGCATTGTAATGCAAAGCTCACGTTGTTATCTTTTGAATCAATGATAACACGTTGTTATCAATGAACAAATGTAAAACAACTGTATGCAAAGCAAAGCAACGCGACAGCATATATGTTATCGTGTTGTCTTTTTCAGTGCAAAGTGAAAGTTAGATCTTTATGCAATTCTGTGTGTGTGATCCCTTCGGTAGCTTACATACGACAACTCCAATGCACAAGAGAATGAGTTGGTTCTTGTATGCACTGCAACGCAACAAGTGCATAGCTTACATATTCTTCATTGTGTGCAATTGCACAGCAACAGCGCATTCCACAGCGTTGCATCGGATTTGCAATGCAACGCAAAAGCACACATGTCATCTTAACGGAATGAGTTAGTTCTTGTATGCATTATAAAGAATCTTCTATGCATTGTAATTCAAAGGCTTATGATATGTTAACTCTTCAATAACCACATGTATGCACTAGTTGTATGCAAAGCAATGCCTTAGCACATACCTTATGTTTTGTCTTTTTAGCGCACAGAGGGTGAAGTTCTATGCAATTCTATGTGTTATCTCTTCAACAACATATGTTAACTCCTCAACGCACAACGGAATGAGTTAGTTCTTGTATGCACTGCAACGCAACAAGTGAACTGTGCGCAACAGCACTTTTACACAACAAAATGAATTAGATCTTCTATGCATTGCAATGCAAAAACAACCCCTTTTACATCTGAATGAGTTAGTTCTTGTATACAATGCAACACAACAACTGCATAGTTCATGTTATTCTTCAATTTGCTCAACGTTGGATCGTATGTGCAATGCAATGCAACAGTACGTATTTTACCGTATCAGAATCAGTCAGTTCTTGTATGCATTGCATTCTAATGCATATTCTATGCATTGCAATGCAAAGGATCATATTATGTTCTTCTGTTGTTGGCTTCATATTATGTTGGAACGTATGTGCAAGTGCAACAGCACATATGTTATCTTAACGGAATGAATTATTGAATGCATTGCATTTTAATTCACATTCTTTGCACTGTACTGCAAAGATCACGTTATTATCTCTTTTATAAACAAATGTATAACTTGTATGCAAAGCAACGCGACAGCATATATGTTGTTGTGTTGTCTTTTCAGTTAGTTCTTGAATGCACTGTAAACGCTGGAGCGTATGTGCAATGAAATGCAATAACACATACGGAATTAATTAATTGTTGTAAGCATTGCATTATAATGCATTTTCAATGAAAAAGGCTCATGTTATCTCTTCAATACACAAATGAAAAAAGTTAGTTGTTTCGGAAGTTAGTTGTTTTATGCAATGCCATGAAACACCCATATTACGTGTTATTTTTCAATGGACAACGGAATGAGCAAAACGAAAGTGCATAGATTATGTTATTCTTCAATTGCACAACGTTGGAGCGTATGTGCAATGAAATGGAATAGCACATATGTTATCTTAACGGAATGAATTAGTTTTTGTATGCATTGCATTGTAATGCAATGACAATTGCATTGTAATGCAAAGGCGCATGTTATGTTATCTCCGTCTCTTCTACACAAATGTACAAGTTAGTTGCATGCAAAGCAAAGCTATAGCACATATATATTGTCTTTTCAGTGCACAGTGCACCCTTCAACAACACATATGTTTAACTCTTCAGTGCACAACGGAATTAGCACTTGCATTCATTGAAAAGCAACAAGTGCATAGCTTATGTTTGATTTTTCAATTGCACAACGATAGGTTCTATTTTATCTCTTCATTCCACACAAATTAGTTTTCTATGCATTATAATGCTAAAAGCTCATATGTTACAAATTACATCTTCCATATTACAACGAAAGAAGTTAATTGTTCATTGCAACGCATATGCAATAAAACAGAATGTCTCTTGTATCATTCTTCAAAACCAATACAAGTCAGGTTATGTAGGCATTGCAATGCTAAAACATATATGATAGCTCTTAAATGCACAACAACCTTAGTTCTCTGCATTCAGTGAAATGAAAAAATGTATAATATCATGGAAATGGAAAATGGTCCTTATTGGAAAATCGAATGCTTTGTACGCATTGCAATCGAAATCAAATGTGTTACGAGTTAGTACACCCCCAGGCTGTGAAGTGTGTCAACTTGGAGTGTAGCCTTTAAAAGGGAACAGGGTTAACAGTGAAGTAACCCAGGGCGTACATGTGTCTGAGCCAAGATTCCTCGATCATGAACTTTTTACTCATTGACGCATTGACTCATTCTGATGTTACGTCAGCCATACAAAAGTCCAGCACATTTGACATATTTGAACATATTGTTAGTCGATGAGTCTTCAAATATGAATGTACTATCCATAATCAAAGGCTCCCTCTGAAGTTAAATCAGCCAAAAAGCATAAGCAAAAGGTTATTCATAAATTGTCCATTTTTGACGAGCTTAAAGTTTTTTCTGTCCTAAGAGGCCTTGAACATGAACCTTCTAGACATACTCATTGACTCCTTGAGATGTTACATCAGCCATTCAGTAGTCCAGATTTGACCTTCTTGAACACTTTTCTGGTCCAAGAGTACTCGTTCATTACCTTTCAAAACACTTGACTCTTTCTGATGTTACATCAGCCATAGATAAGTCTTTATTTGACTTACTGATCATATTTCTGGCCAAAGAGCCCTCGATCATGAACTTTCTGGACATACTCATTGATTTCTCCTAAGGTTACATCAGCCGTACAGAAGTCCAATTTTGACCTAATGGACATATTTCTGGCCTAAGAGTCGTTGATTTTGAACTTTCTATTTCTTACCCACTGACTCCTTCTGATGATACGTCAGCCATACAGTAGTGCGTATTAGACCTAATGGACATGTATCTAGCCAAAGTATGCTTTCTGCTAATTTTTCTGCTAATTTGTCAGAAATAATTTCTGTAGGTCTAAAATGGGCATTGAGTATGTATAAAAAAGTTCAACTTTTTTATACATACTCAATGCCCATTTTAGACCTACAGAAATTATTTCTGACAAATTAGCCCTTCATCATGAACTTTCTATAACACTCTCATTGACTCTTTCTGATGTTACATCAGCCAATATGTCTGGCCCAGTCTTCATTTGACCTACTGACCTTATTTCTGACAAAAGAGCCCTCGATCATGAACTTTCTGTACATACTCATTGACTCCTTCTGATGTTATATCAGCCATTCAGAAGTTCCATATTTGACCTAATGGACATATATCTGGCCCAAGAGTCGTCGATCTTGAATTTTCTATTTCTGCTCATTGAGAAGGATGAGATATGTCAGCCATAAAGTAGTGCATATTTTACCTAATGGCCATATTTCTGGCCAAAGAGTGCTCGATCTTGAACTTATTAGACAGGCTCATTGACTCCTTCTGATGTTACATCAGCCATTCAGAAGTCCGTATTTGATCTTCTGAACACGTTTCTGGCCCAAGAGTCATCAATCATGAACTTTCTATACATACTCATTGACTCTTTCTGATGATACATCAGCCATAGATAAGTCTTTATTTGACTTACTAATCATATTTCAGGCCCAAGAGTCATCAATCATGAACTTTCAAAACACTTTCATTGACTCTTTCTGATGTAACATCAGCCATAGATAAGTCTTTATTTGACTTACTAATCATATTTCTTGCAAAAGAGCCATGAACTTTCTGTACATTCTCATTGATTCCTTCTGATGTTACATCAGCCATAAAGAAGTCCATATTTGACCTAACGGAACATATTTCTGGCCTAAAAGTCATCGATCTTGAGCTTTGTATTTCTGTTCATTGAATCCTACCCTGACAACAACATAGTGATGGCACAGATCCGGCCCACATCTGGTCCGTGTATAAACCACGTTCCAGATGAGGGCCGGATTTGTGCCGGACTATGTTGCTGTCTTGGTCTGATGATATGTCAGCCATGCAGTAAGGCATATTTTACCTACTGAACATACTTTATAGGCCCAAGACTCGTCGATCATGAACTTTCTATACGTACTAATTGACTTCTTCTGATGTTATTGTCAGCCATTCCGAAGTCCGTATTTGATCTAACGGACATATATCTGGCCCAAGAGTCATCGATCATGAACTTTATATTTCTACCCATTGACTCCTTCTGATGATACGTCAGTCATACAGTAGTGCATATTTGACCTAATGGACATATATTGGCCAAAGTGTACTGGATCTTCAACTTTTTTTTATACATTATGACTAATTCTGATGTTACCATAAAGAAGCCAAAATTAGACCTAATGAACACATTTTTGACAAACTAGTCCCAGGTCATAAACTTTATAACATTCTCATTGACTCCATCTGATGTTACATCAGCCATAAAGTAGTCCATATTTGACCTTCTGAACACGTTTCTGGCCCAAGAGTACTCGTTCATGAACTTTCAAAACACTTTGATTGACTCTTTCTGATGTTACATCAGCCATAGATAAGTCTTTATTTGACTTACTGATCATATTTCTGGCCAAAGAGCCCTCGATCATGAACTTTCTGGACATACTCATTGATTTCTCCTAAGGTTACATCAGACGTACAGAAGTCCAATTTTGACCTAATGGACATATTTCTGGCCTAAGAGTCGTTGATCTTGAACTTTCTATTTCTTACCCATTGACTCCTTCTGATGATACGTCAGCCATACAGTAGTGCGTATTAGACCTAATGGACATGTATCTAGCCAAAGTATGCTCGATTTTGAACTTTTTTATACATACTCAATGCCCATTTTAGACCTACAGAAATTATTTCTGACAAATTAGCCCTTCATCATGAACTTTCTATAACACTCTCATTGACTCTTTCTGATGTTACATCAGCCATATGTCTGGCCCAGTCTTCATTTGACCTACTGACCTTATTTCTGACAAAAGAGCCCTCGATCATGAACTTTCTGTACATACTCATTGACTCCTTCTGATGTTATATCAGCCATTCAGAAGTTCCATATTTGACCTAATGGACATATATCTGGCCCAAGAGTCGTCGATCTTGAATTTTCTATTTCTGCTCATTGAGAAGGATGAGATATGTCAGCCATAAAGTAGTGCATATTTTACCTAATGGCCATATTTCTGGCCAAAGAGTGCTCGATCTTGAACTTATTAGACAGACTCATTGACTCCTTCTGATGTTACATCAGCCATTCAGAAGTCCGTATTTGATCTTCTGAACACGTTTCTGGCCCAAGAGTCATCAATCATGAACTTTCTATACATACTCATTGACTCTTTCTGATGATACATCAGCCATAGATAAGTCTTTATTTGACTTACTAATCATATTTCAGGCCCAAGAGTCATCAATCATGAACTTTCAAAACACTTTCATTGACTCTTTCTGATGTAACATCAGCCATAGATAAGTCTTTATTTGACTTACTAATCATATTTCTTGCAAAAGAGCCCTCGACCATGAACTTTCTGTACATTCTCATTGATTCCTTCTGATGTTACATCAGCCATAAAGAAGTCCATATTTGACCTAACGGAACATATTTCTGGCCTAAAAGTCATCGATCTTGAGCTTTGTATTTCTGTTCGTTGACTCCTACCCTGACAACAACATAGTGATGGCACAGATCCGGCCCACATCTGGTCCGTGTATAAACCACATGTTCCAGATGAGGGCCGGATTTGGGCCAGACTATGTTGCTGTCTGGGTCTGATGATACGTCAGCCATACAGTAAGGCATATTTTACCTACTGAACATACTTTATAGGCCCAAGACTCGTCGATCATGAACTTTCTATACGTACTAATTGACTTCTTCTGATGTTATTGTCAGCCATTCCGAAGTCCATATTTGATCTAACGGACATATATCTGGCCCAAGAGTCATCGATCATGAACTTTATATTTCTACCCATTGACTCCTTCTGATGATACGTCAGTCATACAGTTGTGCATATTTGACCTAATGGACATATATTGGCCAAAGTGTACTGGATCTTCAACTTTTTTTTATACATTATGACTAATTCTGATGTTACCATAAAGAAGCCAAAATTAGACCTAATGAACACATTTTTGACAGAATAGTCCCAGATCATGAACTTTCTAACATTCTCATTGAGTCCATCTGATGTTACATCAGCCATAAAGTAGTCCATATTTGATTAACTTAATTTTTTTTCTGGCCTAAGAGTCAGAAAACATGAACATGAACTTTCTATATATACTCTTTGACTCCTTCTGATGTTACATCAGCCATAAAGTAGTCCATATTTGATTAACTTAAATTTTTTTCTGGCCTAAGAGTTAGAAAACATGAACATGAACTTTCTATATATACTCTTTGACTCCTTCTGATGTTACATCAGCCATAAAGTATATATTTGACCTTTTGAACACGTTTCTGGCCCAAGAGTACTCATTCATGAACTTTCAAAATACTTTCATTGACTTTTTCTGATGTTACATCAGCCATAGATAAGTCTTTATTTGGCATATTTTACCTACTGAACATACTTTATAGGCCCAAGACTCGTCGATCATGAACTTTCTATACGTACTAATTGACTTCTTCTGATGTTATTGTCAGCCATTCCGAAGTCCATATTTGATCTAACGGACATATATCTGGCCCAAGAGTCATCGATCATGAACTTTATATTTCTACCCATTGACTCCTTCTGATGATACGTCAGTCATACAGTTGTGCATATTTGACCTAATGGACATATATTGGCCAAAGTGTACTGGATCTTCAACTTTTTTTATACATAATGATGACTAATTCTTATATTACTTCAACCACACAGAAGCCCAAATTAGACCTAATGAACACATTTTTGACAGAATAGTCCCAGGTCATAAACTTTCTAACATTCTCATTGAGTCCATCTGATGTTACATCAGCCATAAAGTAGTCCATATTTGACCTTCTGAACACGTTTCTGGCCCAAGAGTACTCGTTCATGAACTTTCAAAGCAAACTCATTGACTCTTTTTGATGTTACATCAGACAGAGAGTAGTCTATATTTGACCCATTAAATATATTTCAGGCCCAAGAGTCATCGATCATGAACTTTCAATACATACTGAATGTTCAAATATTAACGTACAATATATATTCATAGACTCCTTCTGATGTTAAATCAGCCATACAGAAGTCCTTATTTGACCTACTGAACATATTTCTGGCAAATTTATCCACAATCTTCAACTTTCTATATTTGTTGACTCCTTCTGATGTTTTTCAGACATACAGTAGTCTATATTTGACCTAATGCAATTATTCCTGGCCCGAGTTCTCGATCACGAACATGGCCTACTGAAAATATTTCAAAGGGTCCTTGAACTTTCTATACATATTCATTGACTACTTCTGCTGTTACATCAGTCAGATAGTAGTCCATATTTTATCTAATAAACATGTTTCTGGCAAAACAAATCAACAGTACTCATTCAAAAACATTTTTAAAACAAACTAATTCACTCTTTCTGATGTTACGTCAGCCATACAGAAGTCCATATTTGATCAAGTGAACGTATTTCACTTTCTATACATCCTCATTGACTATGTTACATCAGTCAGACAGTAGTCCACATTCGACTTTTTGAACATACTTGTACTAAAGGGTACTCGATCTTGAACTTTTTTATATATACTTACCACTTCTGGTGTAACATCAGCTAAACTGCAGTCCATATTTTACATAATCAGTCCGTCACAATTTTGTTTATATAAACGGGGAAAAATCTAAGATCACGATAGTAAACTATGGAGTGCCGCAAGGATCGGTGTTAGGCCCTCTGCTATTTTCAATATACATGCTGCCACTCGGCAATATTATAAGAAAACATGGAATTAGTTTTCACTGCTATGCCGATGATACTCAGTTATATATCTCATCACGACCAGATGAAATCTCTAAATTATCCAAACTGACAGAGTGTGTTAAAGAAGTAAAACATTGGATGACTAGTAATTTTCTTCTATTAAATTCAGATAAGACAAGTATTACTTATTGGACCAAAAACCTGTACACAGAATCTCTCAGACTACAATCTGCATTTAGAAGGATGTACTGTTACTCCATCCTCGACAGTTAAAGACCTGGGTGTTATATTAGACAGCAACTTGTCCTTTGAAAATCATATTTCATATGTTACAAAAACAGCCTTCTTCCACCTCAGAAACATTGCTAAAATACGGAATATGTTATCTATTTCTGATGCAGAAAAGTTAGTTCATGCTTTCATGACATCTCGACTAGATTACTGTAATGCATTATTAGCTGGTTGTCCTGCTTCATCAATAAACAAGCTACAATTAGTACAAAATGCAGCTGCTAGAGTTCTTACCAGGTCAAGAAAATATGATCATATAACACCAATTTTATCATCTCTACACTGGTTACCTATTAAGTTCCGTATCGATTATAAAGTGTTGCTAATGACCTATAAGGCTCTAAATGGTTTAGCTCCTGTGTACTTAACCGATCTTCTATCGCCCTACAATCCTTCACGCTCTCTAAGGTCACAAAACTCTGGACTTCTGGTTGTACCTAGGATAGCTAAGTCCACTAAAGGAGGGAGAGCGTTTTCACATTTGGCTCCTAAACTCTGGAATAGCCTTCCTGATAATGTTAGGAGCTCAGACTCGCTCACCCAGTTTAAATCTAGATTAAAGACACATCTCTTTAGCCAAGCATTCACATAATGCATCTCATACCAGATCAACTGCACATGACTATCTTTGCTTAAAGTTATGAACAGCAGCTACGCTAATTATTCTCCTTTTGCTTTTCTGTTTTACCTCGGGACACCCGCCCTGAGGTGACTAGAGAGGACTTCAGCTTCAGTTTGGATCCAGCCTCTTAAGAAGACCTCAGACGACCATCACCTGTGAAGAGACGGCGCCAGCTCCTGCGAGGACTTCAGAAGACGCAATCATCTGGATCAACATTCACATTGCACAATCTCTATATCCTAATTTATTGTTAATGTAATTCATTTTCCAGGAGCTCTTTGCTTCTACCTTCAGTTAAACTGCTAACAGTGATTGTAATTAATTACCTAAAGTATATTATTTGCTAACTACATTCTTTAAATTGTAATGTTGACATCCATTTTCTGTAAAGCTGCTTTGAAATGATATGTATCGTGAAAAGCGCTATACAAATAAATTTGAATTGAATTGAATTGAATAATGCAATTATTGCAGGCCTAAGGGTCCTTCATCATGAACTTTCTATACATATTCATTGACTTCTGATGATACGGCAGCCAGACATTAGCCCATATTTCACCTACTGAACAGATGTCTGGCAAAAAAAAAAAAAAAAAAAAAAAAAATCCCCCCCAAAAAAACAGCAGCCAGACAATAATCCATAGTTGACCTACTTACATTTTTTTCTGGCCCAAGAGTCCTCAATCATGAATATTCTATACATACTCATTGCCTCATTCTGATGTTACGTTAGCCATGAAGAATTCCATATTTGACTAACTGAACATATTTCTGGCAAAAGAATCTTCGATCATGAACTTTTTTTTTACATACTCTTTGAGTCCGTTAGTCCAGAAGAAGTCAATGAATATGTATAGAATGTTCAAGTTCGAGAGACCCTTTTGCCAGAAATATGTTGAGTAGGTATGGAATTCTGTATGGCTGATTTAAAACAAAAGACAAAAACAATGTTCCATATCGACGACTCTTGGGCCAGAAACATGTCCATTAGATCAAATATGGACTTCTGAATGGCTGATGTAAAACATCAGAAGGAAACAATGACAATGTACAGAAAGTTCAAGATCAATGTGGACTTCAAATGTGGACTTCCTGATGTAACATCAAAAAGAGTCAATGAGTTTGTTTTGAAAGGTCATGATCAAGGACTCTTGGGGCAAAAATGTGTTCAGAAAGGGCCAATGTGATGATGGAGTCAATGAGTAAGAGAAAGTTCATGATTGAGGACTAATTTCCCAGACAGTAACATGATGTGGCCCAGATCCGGCCCATATCTGGTACATGTGGATTACACGCAGACCAGATGTGGGCCGGATCTGGGCCGATACTATACATACTGGGTTGTCTTTCAGGGTTGTCAGAAATATGTTCATTCGATCTAATATGCTACTTCTGTATGGCTGAAGAAACATCAGAATTAGTAATTCTTTGGCCAGAGTATTCTTTGGCCAGATATATGTCCATTAGGTCAAATATGCACTACTGTATGCCTGACGTATCATCAGAAGGAGTCAATGGGTAGAAATAGACAGTTCATGTTCAACGATCCTTAGGCCAGAAATATGTCCATTAGGTCAAATATGGACTGATGAAACATCAGTAGTCAATGAATATATATAGAATGTTCAAGTTTGAGGACCCTTTAGCTAGAAATATGTTCAGATATGGACTTCTGTATGGCTGATTTAACTTCAGAAGGAGCCTATGATTATGGATAGTACATTCCTATTTGAAGACTCATCGACTAATAATATGTTCATTAGGTCAAATATGGACTACTGAATGGCTGACATATCATGAGAAAGAGTCAATGATTACTTATTGTACATTCATATTTGAAGACTTATCGATTAACAATATGTTCAATAGGTTAAATAAGGAATACTGTATGGCTGATGTATCGTGAGGAGGAGACAATTAGTAGAAATAGAAAGTTCAAGATTGACGACATTTGGGCCAGAAATATGTCCATTAGTTCAAATATGGACTTCTGTGTGGAGTATGTAAAGAAGTTCATGATCGAAGACTTGGGCAAGAAATATGTTCAGTAGGCCAAATGTTGACTAAATGGCTGACGAAATGTATAAAAAAGTCAAAGATAGAGTATTCTTTGGCCAGACATGATATATGTCCATTAGGTCAACTATGGACTACTTATATGGATGACATATCATCAGAAGGAGTGATTGATTAGAAATAGAAAGTTCATGATCAACGACTCTTGGGCCAGATATGTCTATTAGGTCAAATATGGATTTCTGTATGGCTGATGTAACATCAGAAGGAACAACATACCTTAAGGAACAACATACTTCAGCCATAAAGTAGTCCAAAGTCGATCTTTTTTCTGGCCAAAGAGTCCTTGATCATGAACTTTCTATAACATAATTATGTTATAGAAAGTTCATGATCAAGGACTCTTTGGCCAGAAAAAAGATCGACTTTGGACTACTTTATGGCTGAAGTAACATCGGCGTTTGTCATTAAGTATAGAAAAGTTCAAGATCGAATACTCTTTGGCCAAACATATGTCCATCACATCCAATATGGACTTCTGAATGGCCGACGTAACATCAGATGGAATCAATGGGAATGTACAGAAAGTTCATAATAAAAGTCTCTTTGCCAGAAATATGTTCATTTGGTTTAATTTGGACTTTTGTATGGTTGAAGAAAACATCAGAAGGAGGAGTCATTAAGTTTGTCTGAAAAAGTTCCAGATCGAGTACTCTTTGGCCATAAATATGTCCATTAGGTCAAATACGCACTGCTTTATGGCTGATCTATCATCAGAAGGAGCCAATGACAAGAAGGGGACAAATATGGACTTCTGTTTGTCTGAAGTAACATCAGAAGGTATCAATGAGAATGTACATGATCAATGGCTCTTTTGCCCGAAATCTGATCAGAAAGTCAAATGTGGACTTCTTTATGGCTGATGTAACATCAGAAGAAGTCAATGAGTATGTATAAAAAGTTCATGATCGAAGACTCTTGGACCAGAAATATGTTCAGTAGGTCAAATTTTGATTTCTGTATGCCTGACATATCATCAAGCGGATGCAATAAGTAAGTGTAAAAAAGATCAAGACTGAGTACTCTTTGGCTAGAAATATGTCCATTAAATCAAATATGGACTAATGTATGGCTGATGTATCAACAGAAGGTGGCAATGAGTAAATATAGAAAGTTCAAAATTGAGGACTCTTGGGCCAGAAAAAACTTTAAGTTTGTCAAATATGGACTTCTGTATGGCTGATTTTATGTATAGTACATTCATATTTGAAGACTCATTGACTAACAATATGTTCAATAGGTTGAATGTGGACTTCTGAATGGCTGATGTAACATCAGATGGAGTCAATAAGTATGTAAAAAACATTAATGATCGAGGACTCTTGGGCAAAAAAATATGTTCAATGGGTCAAGTATTGACTACTGTATGGCTGACGTATCATCAGACAGTCAATAGGTATGTATAAAAAAGCTCAATATTGAGTATTCTTTGTCCTGAAATACGTCCATTAGGTCAAATATAGACTTCTGTATGGCTTACGTAACATCAGATGGAGTCAATGAATATGTTATAGAAAGTTCATGATCGATGAACTATGGGCCTGAAATATGTTCAGTAGGTCAAATATGGACCTCTACGGCTGAGTTAACTTCAGAAGTTATCTTATGATTATGGATAGTTTATTCATATTTGAAGATTCATCGACTAACAAATATGTTCAATAGATCAAATATGAATTTCTGTATGGCTGACATATCATCAGAAGGAGTCAATGAGTATGTTATAGAAAGTTCATGATCGAGGACTAATTTTTCAAAAATGTTTTCATTAGGTCTAATTTGGACTTCTGTATTGCTGATGTAACATCGGATAGAGTCATTAAGTATGTATAAATAATTTCAAGACTGAGCAGTCAGTTACATCAAACATGCACTACTGTATGGCTGATGTATCATCAGAAGGAATCAATGAACAGAAATAGAAAGTTCAACATCGACGACTCTTGGGCCAGATATATGTCTATTACATCTAATATGGACTTCTCTTTGACTAATATGACATCAGAAAGAGTCAATGAGTTTGTTTTGAAAGTTCATGAGCGAGGACTCTTGGGCCAGAAAAAACTTTAAGTTCGTCAAATATGGACTACTGTATGGCTGATGTAACATCAGAAGTAGTCAATGGCTATGTATGAAAAGTTCATGATCGAGGACTCTTTGATCGAAATATGTCAGCAGGTCAAATATGGACTACTGTATGGCTGACGTATTATCAGAAGGACTGAATGAACAGAAATTGAAAGTTGGGCCAGATATATGTCCATTACGTCAAATATGGACTTCTGAATGGCTGATGTAATATCAGAAAGATACAATGAGAATGTACAGAAAGTTCATGATGTAGAGCTCTTTTGCCAGTAATATGATCAGTAGGTCAAATGTGGACTTCTCTATTGCTGATGTAACATCAAAAAGGGTCAATGAGTTTGTTTTGAATGTTCATGAATGAGTACTCGGACCAGAAACGTGTTCAGAAGGGCAAATATGGACTACGGCTGATGTAACATCAGATGGAGTTAATTAGGATGTTATAGAAAGTTCATGATCGAGGACTAATTCGTCAAAAATATTTTTATTAGGTCTAATTTGGGCTTCTTTATGGTTGAATTAACATCAGAATTAGTCATTATGTAATAAAAAAAAGTTAAAGATCGAGTACACTTTGGCCATATATATGTTCATTAGGAGGAGTCAATTGGGTAGAAATAGAAAGTTCATGTTCAACGATTCTTAGGCCAGAAATATGTCCATTAGGTCAAATATGGACTTCTGAATGGCTGATTAAATGTAAATGAGTATGTATAGAAATTTCATGATCGATGATTCTTGGGCCTGAAATATGTTCAGTAGGTCAAATATGCACTACTGTATGGTTGACGTATAATCAGAAGGAGTCAATGAACAAAAATATAAAGTTCAAGATCGATGACTCTTGGGCCAAATATGTGTCCTTTAGGTCAAATATGGTCTTCTGAATGGCTGTTGTAACATCAGAAGGAATCAATGAGAATGTACAGAAAGTCCATGTTGGAGGACTCTTTTGCCAGAAATATGATCAGTAGGTCAAATTTGGTCTTCTTCTATGGCTGATGTAACATCAAAAATAGTCAATGAGTTTTTTGGAAAGTTCATGAATGAACCTGACTGTGTGTTCAGAAAGTCAAATATGGATTACCGAATGGCTGATGTAACAATAGGAGTCAATGACTATGTATAGAAAGTTAATGATCAAGGACTCTTGGGCCAGAAGAAATTTTAAGTTCTTGGACTACTTTATGGCTGATAGAAAAGTCTGAAAAAGTTCAAGAACGAGTACTCTTTGGCCCGAAATATGTCTATTAGGTCAAATACGCACTGCTCTATGGCTGACCTATCATCAGAAGGAGTCAATGATAAGACATAGAAAGTTTATTATTGACGACTATTGGGCCAGAAATTTTAATGTCTGTCTGAAAAGTAACATCAGAATGTATCAATGAGGAATGTACATGATCAATGGCTCTTTTGCCCGAAATCTGATCAGAAGGTCAAATACGCACTGCTTTATGGCTTGATCTATCATCAGAAGGAGCCAATGATAAGAAGGGGACAAATATGGACTTCTGTTTGTCTGAAGTAACATCAGAAGGTATCAATGAGAATGTACATGATCAATGGCTCTTTTGCCCGAAATCTGATCAGAAGGTCAAATGTGGACTTCTTTATGTATAAAAAGTTCATGATCGAAGACTCTTGGACCAGAAATATGTTCAGTAGGTCAAATTTTGATTTCTGTATGGCTGACATATCATCAAGCGGATTCAATAAGTAAGTGTAAAAAAGATCAAGACTTGAGTATACTTTGGCTAAAAATATGTCCATTAAGTCAAATATGGCTGATGTATCATCAGAAGGTGTCAATGAGTATATATAGAACGTTCAAAATGGAGGACTCATGGGCCAGAATAACCTTTAAGTTGGTCAAATATGGACTTCTGTATGGCTGATATTTAACATCAGAAGGGGCCTAAGATTATGTATAGTACATTCATATATTTGAAGACTCATTGACTAACAATATGTTCAATAGGTCAAATGTGGACTTCGGTATGGCTGATGTAACATCAGATGGAGTCAATGGAGGTCAATGTATAAAACGTTCATGATTTAGGATTCTTCGGCCAAAAATATGTTTAATGAGTCAAGTATTGACTACTATCCGGCTCACATATCAGATGACAGAGTCAACAAGTATGTAAAAAAAAGATCAAGATTGAGTATTCTTAGGCAAGAATATGTCCATAAGGTCAAATATGGACTACTGTATGGCTGATGTATATCATCAGAAGGAACAAAAGAGAAGATATAGAAAGATCAAGATTGATGACTCTCGGGCCAGATCCATTAGGTCAAATCTGGACTTCTGTATGGCCAATGTAACATTAGAAGAAGTCATTAAGTAATGTATAAATAGGTGCACGATCAAGCACTCTTTGGCCAGAAATGTCTCCATTAGGTCAAATATGCACTATTGTATGGCTGAGGTTTCATTAGAAGGAGTCAATAATATGCATTATAATGCATTATAGAATATGCATTATAATGCAACGCATACAAGAACTAACTCATTTCGTTAAGATAACATATGTGCTGTTGCATTGCATTTGCACATAGGTTCCAACGTTGTGCAATTGAAGAATAACATAAGCTATGCACTTGTTTCGTTGCAAGTACTAACTCTGTGCACTGAAGAGTTAACTATGTGTTGCTGAAGATATACCACATAGAGTTGCACAGAAGATCTAACTCATTTAATTGTGCAATGAAGAGATAACATTGACCTAACACAGGACCTAACGTTGTGCAACTGAAGAATGGCATAATCTGTGCATTGTCCAACGTTGTGCAATTGAAGAATAATATAAGTTATGCACTTGTTGCGTTACAGTGCATTCTCAAGATTCGCCGTGCATTGAAAAGTTAACATGTGTCCTGTAAGGAAACAACACGTATAGACGTGTACATTGACATAATTTGGTTATGCAATGAAGAATAACATATAAGCTATGCACTTATGGCTTTGCAGTGCATACAAGAACAAACTCATTCCGTTGTGCATTGAAGAGTTCACGTATGTGCTGTTGAAGAGATAACACATATAATTGCATAGAAGATCGAACTTAATCCTATGTGCGCTGAAAAGACGATACATAACGTATGTGCATTGCTTTGCATACAACTCACTTATACATGTGTTTATTGAAGAGGTAGCATATCATGAGCCTTTGCATTACACTGCATAGAAGATTCTTTATAATACAATGCATACAAAAACGAACTCATCGCGCTAAGATTACATATGTGCTGTTGCATTGCATTGCAAATCCGATGCAACGTTGTGGAATGAAGAGATAATATAGTGGAGTTGCTATGCAATTGCACACAGGACCTATCGTTGTGCAATGAATAACATATGCACTTGTTGCGTGGCAGTGCTTACAAGAACCAACTCATTCCATTGTGCACTGAAGTTATCGTATGTGCTGTTGAAGGGATCACACACACAGAACTGCATACGATCTAACTTATTCTTATAAAAGACAACACAATAACATATATGCTGTCGCGTTGCTTTGCATACAACTCACTTACACGTGTGTTTATTGAAGAGGTAGCAATATCATGAACCTTTGCATTACACTGCATAGAAGATTCTTTATAATACAATGCATACAAAAACTAACTCATTGCGTTAAGATAACATATGTGCTGATGCCTTGCATTTGCACATACGCTCCAACGTTGTGCAACTGAAGAATAACATAATCTGTGCACTTTCGTTTCGTTGCATTGTATGCATGAACTAACTCATTCCTTTGTCCATTGAAAAATAACACACGTAATATATGGGTTTCATTGCATGCATAAAACAACATATAAGCTATGCACTTGTTGCGTTGCAATTCATCGCATTGCAACGCAACAAGTGCGTAGCTCATTCTAACTCATTCCGTTGTGCATTGAAGAGTATACATATATGCTGTTGAAGCGATAACAAGTATTGCATACAGTTCTAACTTTATTCATCTGTGCATTTAAACGACATTGCTTAGCACACAACAACTTTTTAACTTTTTTCATTTGTGTAGTAGAGGTAATATAACATGAGCCTTTTTCATTGGTGCATTATAATGCAATGCATACAAGTAACTGATTCCGTTAAGATACGTGTCCTGTAATACAACATATGTACATTGACATAATTTGGTTATGCAATGAAGAATAACATATAAGCTATGCACTTATNGAGAATTCCTATTATAGCATCAAAGCGTAAAGCAATGTTGCCGGATCGAAACGAAGAAGTGACTTGTTTTTTTCTGAATGAGCAGCAGAACAATCAAGCATGAATATAATGTATTTAATATATGAAATTGATAATACAAAGGATATATGGCTAAATAGACACAAGTACTACACATATATATAGAAAATGAAAGTAAAGTCAAGAAAACAGAGGTGATCAAAACAGTGGCAAATTACAAACAGTTAAACCTTTGAGAGCCAGCAAGGAAACTCAGTACACAAATCTTAAAGAAGTTAATACTTGCATATAGTTTCGGGTGCTGTAGCTTTAGAGTTTCAGAGCGCTTGGTTTGGTAATTGGACCTTCTTCAGGAGGGTGTTCTCTGGTGGGTTTTTCAAATGAGGTTTAAACTGAAGAGTAAAATAACCGAAAAATAAAGAAGAGAGTCCGTCTCCTAGGTGATGGCGAAGGCTTGACGACAGGAAAACTTGTGCAACGAGGAGACGCGTGTCATTGTTTTTTAAGGACAACAACCAGAACGCCTCCTTAGGACCGTCCACAAATGATACGGGTGTAATGTTTGGTGGGCAAAACTTTTCTTTGTCTTGTCTTGCGGCTCGGTTTGCATAATTTATGAAGTATCAGATCGGAGTGTATTTTCTTCACAGTACCATTAAAAATAGAACAATGCATTTTACAGTAATGTGACATACATTGTTGAATAAGGCGTCGAGAGAGCTTTACACAGAAACCAAACTCATTAGGTGGGAAAGGCATAAAAGTTAAGTTATAGTTTATACTCCAATTTTATCGTTAAAATGACGCTAACACCACTACAGCTAAGCTTATACACTAGGGATACATATATGTAATTTGAAATACAACGGCGGGTACACTTAGGCACAGTCATATTTGTGCATACAATCTTCATGCATGTTTGTGTGTGTGTGCCTGTGGGTGTGTTTATGTGTATTCAATTTTAGTGCTGTCTGGTATGTGGACACATGGCTTGCAGTAATCCGATCCGAGTTGGCCGCGGTTGTTTGAAGTCGCGAGGGAGATGTTCAGGAATCTATCGAGGTAGCCATAAAACGTGTCCCGTGAGCTGTTAGTGTCCGCCAGGCAGTGTTGGTCACGTTGCTTTAAAAAAGTAATTAGTTATAGTTACTAGTTACTTCTCACAAATAGTAACGGAGTTAGTAACTGAGTTACATCATTATAAAAGTAACTAATTACCAGGGAAAGTAACTATTGCGTTACTTTAAAAAAATAAATAAAAATAAAAATATGCCAAATAAATTGAATGCCCCCAATATTACATATAAGTCTAAGAATAAATTATTCTTGATGCGACTCCTGACTCATGATCCGCTCTTGCTCACGACATGAAATTTCTCTGTACTGTGTTGGTAGCCATTAAAGAAAACGTAGTTTCATATTTATGTTTAAATAGTCCTATGTTATGTTTTAAATCCATTTATTCAATTATGAAAAGTTAGTGAACAGCATGAGTAAGATGCATCATAAGATGCGCAAATATATCGGGAGACATGAAGTGGGTCAGACATGATTTTAAACACTTCATTAAGTTTTGCTTTGTAGAAAGCCTTTCTTTAAAGTGAATTTCGTTTTGTAAAAATTGTATCTTAATTGTAATCAATGTTTCATCTACCAATTGCTTTGATTTAATATATAACAAGCAAATATAGCAGACAATAAAATCATGACATGGAGGCGCGGGCGCGATCACTGGTGCGTGAACTGGAGCGCGTCTTATAGGCTAAATGAACCGAAACTCAGAGGCTGCTTGCCTCGCAAACATGAGAAATATATCTATAGAATGCTTGAAATATCTACTTTAACGAAAATGAAGTTATTAAAAACGAAAAGAAAGAGGCTACTCTGATTATGTAGCCTAATCCGAATGAAATGTGCGTTATCTCTCTAGGAGCGTCCATATGAGCAGATGATCAGCAATGAGAATCAGCAATGTCAACTTCATCTTTGCAGCCGACACTGATTCAGAAACATTACTTTATTAATAAACAATTAAAATGTCTCCTTACTGTTTTTGTCACACTCATAATCATTACTTTTGCCGGTTCTTTATGGCAATTATGCGTGCCCTTGAGTGCTATATAGCCTTTATTATGTAAACGCTCCTTATTATGGTTTATTCTCTCCAGTATTTAAGAAATTAAATTAATATAAATGTGATTAGTCAACTAATAGCTTAAATGAACAACTACTAGTCGACTAGAAAAAAAAACTCATTTCACATATTTTCGATCAAGCATCAAAAAGGCCAGGTATTCTGGTTTGAGCTCGCGCTTTGCGCGCATGCTCTGACAGACACACACACAGCGCATCGTACATTATTATCAGTTTAAAATTATATTTGTGTATGACTTACCGCAGCACACACCAGAGAAAAAAACTTTGCAGGTCCTATGGCTGAGAGAGAGCTTACTCGGATGAAAACCGCTTCAGTGAGCTCAATTATAGTAACGCGGCATTTTTTTTTGTCAGTAACAGTAACGGCATTGTAACGGGAGAAAAAGTAATTCGTTTGATTACTCGTTACTGAAAAAAGTAACGGCGTTAGTAACGCCGTTTATTTATAACGCCGTTATTCCCATCACTGCCGCCAGGCCGGAACCAATGTGAGATTTACAACAAAAGTTCAGTGAGTTGAGGCTTAAACACAGTTTATGGTGGGCCTGCTCAATTTTGATCCTGTGCAGACCTTACACTCATGGAATATATTTACTCTGAAAGAGCATATTTCTCCGGCGTTTGTTGTAAAATGCTGAGCCTCTGAGCACGTCGCTTACCGGCTCTGTCCCTGCAATCCGCATTCATTGAGTTTGAATGCTTTCACTATGAGAGTGCGAGAGCAAGCTTAATGCTGACAAATATGACATGATGCTTTTCCCTGACTCAGGTGAGACTCATGGAATATATTCACTCTCAAAAAGCTTATTTCTCTAGCGTTGTTGTAAAATGAAAAACCTCAATGCGTGTCGCTTGGCGGCTCCACCCCCACAAGGCACGTTCATTGAGGACTAGTGAGAGCGTGAGTCTCGCCTCGCTGCGTTCACGCAGTGCTTTTTCCAGACAGCAGCTCCTTCCATCATTTTCCTCTGTTCTTTCACTCAAACTGAGATGAAAAACAAAAGGTTACAGGGCCAAGTGTACAGGACTAAGTGAGCTTTTTCCGGTCTGTACCCGCGTGTCTCACTTTTCCTGCAGCAGGGGATTTTCGGGTGCTGCGCACGCTTTAGGGCGAGTACCACACTGACAGCTCTATGCCATGCCTAACTCCCCTATAATTATCAGGTGAGACTCATGGAATATATTTCTTCTAAAATAACATTATTTCACTGATGCGTTTGGTAAATGCTGAATTTCCAAGTGCGCCACTTGCCGGCCCCGCCCCCGCAAGCCGCTTCCATTGAAGATAGACACTCTCACTGCGAAAGCACGAGTCCCGCCTCGCTGCGTTCAGACCACTTTCACTGAAAACTGCCTCTGTTATGCCTCCCGCCACCTCGTTCATTTCTGGGTGTTGGAAACTAGGGCTACCCTCGACTAAATATTTTTCTAGTCGACCAGTAGTCATTCATTTAAGCCATTAGGGCTGCAACGCGATTATCGTGTACACGCGATTCTTATTGCAATTATGAATTCGCAATGTCTGCGATTACTTTATTATGTGCAGCTTGTCAATAAAATATGGCTCCAAATGCTAATCCATCTGAAAGCACTGTGAGTTTGAATCTCCTATAATGTACATTTGAAAAAGCAACATGTGTCAAACATTTTTCGAGACATAAGAAGCATTTAGTAACATCTTGCCCAACAAAAGACAACATTTAATAACATGCTTTTACTACAAACTCTTTTCATAATGACAGCTGAGCATCCTTCTGTGAGATGATATGGCTTCTTACACAGAATAAGGCAGTCATGTTTAATCAATCAAAGCATTTCAATCTTTTGTTTATTCAGCTACAGCGATATAATGCGTATTTTCTTCTTCTGCGGCAGGGTATATTTGCAGTTTCTGTGCAAGGGCGCCCTCTGGCTTTCAGATGGAGAAGCATTTACTACTAATCACGGAGCCGTACAGCTCTGAAAAGCTGCACAAAAAATAATCGCAGCCTTTGCCAAATTGCGTGCGGTTAAATCGCAATAAATCGTGCAGCCCTATAAGCCATTAGTCGACTAATCGCACATTTATATTAAGCCATAAATCATAATAATGAGCCTTTAATCTTCTATATACATAGCCTAATCAGTGCTCAAACGCACACATAAAGCTTGCCTCAGCGCACCCGCAAATGTAACGATTATGAATGTGTCATGAAAAAACATCAAGGAGACTGTCTAAACATTTTGAAAATTTATTGATAATGTTTTCTGTGTTTTCGGCTGCAGAGATTAAGTCAACGATGCTGACTCATCATCTTCCACAGTAGTGGACGCGCATATGTGCAAGTTTCATATGGATTACATAATCTGAGAATATTTATTTTCCATTTAAATTGGCTCATTTAAAAGTAGACATCTCGTGTTTGTGAGGCAAGTATACAATGAGTTTCGGTTTATGTTTGTTGTATGTCAAGTTCACTGAGGCCGAGAGCAGAAATCGCATCCTGATTGCTTTCATTGATTTACAAAAGCATGTTTTGCTGTTATTGTGAGTTTGCAGAAATAAAAGTAGACCCTTTACATTTTGCATTACTCTTATCTACGACCAAAAATGACAGAGTATTTTAAGTTAAATGCAGCAATCGTACCGGCGCCTCCATGTCATGCAGTAAGCGTGCTCTTCACACAAGCACTCCTGGTCAAGGGAGGAAATTCAGCTACAAATAAACTGCTCCACCCCCAGATGGTTCAAGAAATTTGGGAAGATCTTCGGGAAGGACAGAGGTTCGACCTCTTCGCCTCAGAAGACAACTCTCACTGCCCAACCTATTTTTCGAAGGACATGGATGCGCTGGCCCACGAATGTCCCAGCCTCCTCCTTTACTCTTTTCCCCCGATCGTACTGATCCCTCGGGTCATCAGACGCATCAGGCAACACAAGCACAAAGTGCTTCAGGTGGCCCAGCTCTGGAAGAACCAACCTTGGCTCTCAGAGCTCTTTCAGCTGCTTGTAGCAGCCCTGTGGCCCATTCCCCTGAGGCGGGACCTCCTCTCTCAGGCGAACAGAACAACATTGCACCCCCAGCCTGAGCTGTGGGCACTGCATCTTTGGCCTCTTGACAGGAGCCTGTGGTCCTCCTCGAGAGCGTACTAAATACTATTTCTCAGGCTAGAGCCCCATCTACAAGATGCCTCTATGACCAAAAATGGTCGGTCTTCTCCGTCTGCTGCACAGCTCGGAACGATGTTCCAGGAACATTGGATACACACTGCATCCCGGAAAGATGAGACATGTTTTTAGCCAAGTATGTTAAATCATTCCATGAGTAATATCTTGTGATCAACGCAATATATTATGTTGATTTTGGATTAATTTTAATCGTGAGAATCTGCTATAAATAATGTTGTGCATTGTCTATGATCTGTGCATTTTTCATTGTTATGAGCACGTGAAATCTACATATTTCCCTACAAATTGGTCCCTTTCTCTGTGTCAGACTTAACTTTGTTTGTTGTCGTCTACGCTAACTCACCGCAGCTGCATCTTCTAAATAATGCCGCGAGTGCGGCTTGAGGAAGTGACGTCGCCTGCGTCTGCACAGTGCGACCTGATGCAGCCCCTGAAGTGAGACACAGAAAACAGAAATAACATTATAACATTTCGTCTCGTCTCGGTCAACAAAAATGAAGAGACATTTTAACATAGTTTTTATTTTGTAAACCACATTTAGTCTCATTTTTATTCGTCAACAATATTGCATTATACATTTGATTATAGTCATCGTCACATGACCAGCATTTACGTTGCGTCTTGTCTAGTTTTCGTCAAGTGATAAGGGTTCCTTGACGACAATATTTAGTCAACGATATTTAGTATTGACGAAAGCCACACTACATCGGACTGAACCCTCAGGACTTTCTACTGCAACAGTATATTGGGGCACTCTTCAAGTGCTGAGACCTAATGCAAGTATCGTACGATATACTAACTGCTGCTAGTTAGTTAAAATTGTGAACCTCCTTTGTTAACAAAGGAGCTTTGTAATGAATACTGATGATTCTTTCCTGTTTTTTTTTTGTATCCAGATGAGATGAAGAACCTGCACCTAGAAACAACGAAAACGCAGACCTGAAGTGTCAACTAAACTGAATACTGATGATTCTATCCTGGTTTTTGGCTTCTCCATAGCTCCATTTCCTGTTCCCACTTTGGTTCCACTCTATCATTTCTTATTTTACCTATGTATGTGTGACTTGTGTGTATGTATGTGTTTGTTAGTTTAGTTATGTGTTCGTGATTTAGTTAAAAAACTTGTGCACAATACATGTTTGGTTCTGACTCCCCGTCTGTGAATAAATTGTCTCTTAAATGATTTAGATCTTATTACTAGCTCTAAGTGCTGTAAATGCTAAGAAACAATTATAATTGCTTTTTTTTCTGTTGCAGATACTGTGTACAAGTTCTGAGTCTCCAGTTCATTGAGAGAGACATTAATAGATGCATTCTCATTCTGAGTCTCGGGCCTGTGAAGGTGAGACTGTAACAGATACAACGTTCTGAGTCTGTCCTGTAAGGGTATAGACAGGAACAGGTCAACAAAGTTCTGAGCCCATGATCTGAGTCTGCAGCAAGACGCAGTTTTCGTCCAGCGAGACAGTAACAAAGAGATGTCATATCAATCACAAGTTCAGTATGGATTACCGCAAGGATCAATACTAGGACCGTTGCTTTTCACTCTGTACATGCTACCCTTGGGAGATATCATTAGGAAGCATGGTGTTAGTTTTCACTGTTACACTGATGATACTCAGCTCTATATTTCTTTGTGCCCTGACGAAACTTACCAATTCAGAAAATTAACGGAATGCAAAGCTGATATAAAAAATTGCATGACTAGTAATTTCCTACTTCTAAATTCAGAAAAAACAAAACAAAACAAAAAACAGATTCTAATTGTTGGACTAAAAATCTCTCTACTCAATAACCTAGAAAACCTTCTAACACTTAATTGCTGTTCTGTAAAGTCTTCACCATCAGTTAGGAACCTGTTGTGCTGTTTGATACCAATCTTTCATTTGAAAGCCACATTTCTAGCATCTGTAAAACTGCATTCTTCCAGTAGATACAGTGGGTACGGAAAGAATTTTTCACTCTTTGTTATATTGCAGCCATTTGCTAAAATCATTTAAATTCATTTTTTTCCTCATTAATGTACAAACAGCACCCCATATTGACAGAAAAACACAGAATTGTTGACATTTTTGCAGATTTATTAAAAAAGAAAAACTGAAATATCACATGGTCCTAAGTATTCTGACCCTTTGCTCAGTATTTAGTAGAAGCACCCTTTTGATCTAATACAGCCATGAGTCTTTTTGGGAAAGATGCAACAAGTTTTTCACACCTGGATTTGGGGATCCTCTGCCATTCCTCCTTGCAGATCCTCTCCAGTTCTGTCAGTTCAGTTCTCTGGAGAAGGTTTTCGTCCAGGATATCCCTGTACTTGGCCACATTCATCTTTCGCTCGATTGCAACCAGTCGTCCTGTCCCTGCAGCTGAAAAACACCCCCACAGCATGATGCTGCCATCACCATGCTTCAATGTTGGGACTGTATTGGACAGGTGATGAGCAGTGCCTGGTTTTCTCCACACATACCGCTTAGAATTAAGGCCAAAAAGTTCTATCTTGGTCTCATCAGACCAGAGAATCTTATTTCTCACCATCTTGGAGTCCTTCAGGTGTTTTTTAGAAAACTCCATGCAGGCTTTCATGTGTCTTGCACCACTCTGCCATAAAGCCCCGACTAGTGGAGGGCTGCAGTGATGGTTGACTTTCTACAACTTTCTCCCATCTCCTGACTGCATCTCTGGAGGTCAGCCACAGTGATCTTTGGGTTCTTCTTTACCTCTCTCACCAAGGCTCTTCTCCCCCGATAGCTCAGTTTGGCTGGATGGCCAGCTTTAGGAAGGGTTCTGGTCATCCCAAACGTCTTCAATTTAAGGATTATGGAGGCCACTGTGCTCTTAGGAACCTTAAGTGCAGCAGAAATTTTTTGTAACCTTGGCCAGATCTGTGCCTTGCCACAATTCTGTCTCTGAGCTCTTCAGGCAGTTCCTTTGACCTCATGATTCTCATTTGCTCTGACATGCACTGTGAGCTGTAAGGTCTTATATAGACAGGTGTGTGGCTTTCCTAATCAAGTCCAATCAGTATAATCAAACACAGCTGGACTCAAATGAAGGTGTAGAACCATCTCAAGGATGATCAGAAGAAATGGACAGCACCTGAGTTAAATATATGAGTGTCACAGCAAAGGGTCTGAATACTTAGGACCATGTGATATTTCAGTTTTTCTTTTTTAATAAATCTGCAAAAATGTCAACAATTCTGTGTTTTTCTGTCAATATGGGGTGCTGTGTGTACATTAATGAGGAATAAAAAGGAACTTAAATGATTTCAGCAAATGGCTGCAATATAACAAAGAGTGAAAAATTTAAGGGGGTCTGAATACTTTCCGTACCCACTGTATAAAAATATGCTCTCAATGACCAATGCATTCATGACCTCAAGGTTAGATTACTGTACTGGGTGGTTGCCCTGCTCACTTGATAAACAAACTACAGCTTGTCCCAAATGCAGCAGCTAGAGTTACTAGAACCAGGAAGTAAGATAATATTAGACCGGTTCTGTCAACACTGCATTGGCTCCCTGTTAAACATTGTATAGATTTTAAAAAGTGTAATGTCTTGTTTTGATGTTATGTTTCATGGTTTATTTTTCAAGTTCATGCCTTGTTTCCTTGCTTTGTTTGTTATATTTGCCACATGCTCCCTGATGTCATGTGATTCCCTTGTCCTCAAGTGATCATGTCACATGCTTCCCTAGTCTCATGTGTTATGTTCTCATTGGTTGATTTAGTCATGTGGTTTCTCAGTTCTGTTCTGTCATTGGTTCTTTGTCTCATTGTTCACAGGTGTTCCTTTTTTGTCATTAGTCTCTTTGTATAAATAGCCCTCATGTTTCATTGTTATCTTGTCTAGCTTTGTTCCCTGTAATCTGCTGTTTGGTGAGTGTCATGTCATGTCATGTCATGATTAGTCAAGTCTTTGTTTATTTTGTACATGCTTATGTTAAATAAATACTGCTAAACCTGTAGCAAGGACTGTAAAGAGATGGACCACCGAAACAGAGCGGGCTTTACAAGCCTGTTTCGAATGGATTGATTGGAGTGTTTTTGAAGCTGCTGCCACCGATCTGGACGAGCTCACAGAGACTGTAACTTCATATATCAGTTTCTGTGAGGATCTGTGCATTCCTACAAAGACTCATTTATCTTACAACAATGACAAACCCTGGTTCACTGCAAAACTCAGCCAGCTCCGTCAGGCCAAAGAAGATGCTTGCAGAAAGGGGACAGAGTCTTGTACAAACAGGCCAAATACACACTGGAAAAGGAGATCAGAGTGGCAAAGAGGAATTATTCTGATAAACTTCGGAATCAGTTCTCTTCTAATGACACAGCTTCAGTGTGGAAAGGTCTGAAAGACATCACCAACTACAAGACACCATCCCCCAGCTCTGTGGAGAATCAACGACTGGCAGACAATCTGAGTTTTATTGCAGGTTTGAAAAAACACCATTAACACCTCCAACAACCCCCATCTCCCCCACACCTGCAATTCAGTTCAGTGAAGATGACGTGCGCCAGGTCTTCAGAAAGAACAAGAGAAGAAAGGCACCAGGCCCAGACAGCGTTTCACCAGCCTGTCTGAAAACCTGCGCTGACCAGCTGGCCCCCATCTTCACACAGATCTTCAACAGATCACTGGAGCTGTGCGAAGTCCCCTCATGCTTCAAACGCTCCACCATCATCCCCGTCCCAAAGAAACCCAAAATTACTGGACTAAATGACTACAGACCTGTGGCTCTAATGTCTGTGGCCATGAAGTCATTTGAAAGACTGGTTCTGGCTTATCTGAAGGACATCACTGGACCCTTACTGGACCCCCTGCAGTTTGCTTACCGAGCAAACAGGTCTGTGGATGATGCAGTCAGTATGGGACTGCATTATGTTCTCCAGCATCTGGACAGACCAGGGTCTTATGTGAGGATCCTGTTTGTGGACTTCAGCTCTGCTTTTAACACCATCATCCCATCATTCCTCCAGCCCAAACTAACTCAGCTCTTCGTGCCCATCTCTGTCTGTCAGTGCATCACCAGCTTCCTGATAGACAGGCAGCAGCTAGTGAGGCTGGGAAAATTCTCATCCAGCACCCTCACCATCAGCACCGGCGCCCCTCAGGGCTGTGTTCTCTCCCCACTGCTCTTCTCCCTGTACACCAACGACTGCACCTCTAAAGACCCCTCTGTCAAGCTCCTGAAGTTTGCGGATGACACCACACTGATCGGCCTCAATCAGGACGATGACGAGTTTGCTTACAGACTGGAGGTTGAACAGCTGGCTGTCTGGTGCAGTCTTAACATCCTGGAGCTCAACATGCTCAAGACAGTGGAGATGACCGTGGACTTCAGGAGAAACCCCCCTGCTCTCCCCCCACTCACCATCATGAACAGCACTGTGACTGCAGTGGAAGGTTGCTGGGCACCACCATTCAGGTTGCTGAGGAAGTTCAACCTGCCACAGGAGCTGCTGAAACAGTTTTACTCTGCCATCATTGAATCCATCCTCTGCACTTCAATTACCATCTGGTTCAGCTCAGCTACCAAATCTGACCTCAGAAGACTACAGAGGGTAGTCCGGTCTGCTGAGCGAATCATTGGTACAACCCTTCCCACTCTCCAAGAACTGTACTTAGCCAAAGTGAGAAAAAGCGCAAAGAAGATCACTCAGGAGCCCTCACATCCAGCACACTCCCTCTTTGAACTGTTGCCATCCGGTCGACGCTACAGAGCTCTGAACACCAGAACGACCAGGCACAGGAACAGTTTCTTCCCTCAAGCAATCCATCTCATGAACACTTGACAAACACGGAACACACAACACTATTACACATTATTTACTTAAACACTTATTCATATCTCAATTTGCACACATAACTGTACATACAATTGTCTATAATATATATTGTTTTTTGCTTTTTTTGCACTTTGTCTATCTTGTAAATTTATATATTATTATTTTATTCTTTTTATTATGTGTCTTGTCTTGTCGCTGTCACTCTGTTGCACTGTGGAGCTTCTGTCACTAAAACAAATTCCTAGTATGTGTAAACAACATACCAGGCAATAAAGCTGATTCTGATTCTGATTCAAATGGGTTCTCACTAGTGATGGGAAACCGAGGCTTTCTGAAGCGTTTGAGGCTTTCATCAAATTGTGCCGAAAAACGGTTCATTACTCGAAGCTTTGAACACAGTGCACATTAGCGACATCTGGTGGTCAGACTTGTTTTCTCCACCATATCTAATCATTGCGGAGCAGATCTGCGGTTTGAAAAAGCATGTGACCAAAGCTTCAAGTCCGTGACATACAGAATCAATCTTGTCTTGAATCAGTTCTATCTAAATTGATCTAATCTCATCTAAATTCATTTGTGACAATGAGACCACCACTCATACACTGTCATGTGTAACCTGGTCAACGGATTCACATATTGATCAATAATATAAAATATACAATGATGTGATCATAACTGATGTGAGTAGTTATAAAAATATTTTGGGTGAGCTGTTTAACCCTTATATTCTGTTCAGGGTCTCTAAGACCCCAGCAATGAAAAATGATTAAATGCATTTTCCTTAATGCATCAGGTGAAGCGCCAATTTTTTCAAACCAGTCTGACTTCCCGATACTGCTTGACGTTCGAAGCTTCAAATGTCATCAATCATGTGGTATTGTCATTTCGATACAAGCATCAGTACAGTGTGATACAATAGTGCTTTAAAAACTGTGTCGGAGCATTGGAGCCCCGGTATCAACCGTCCCATCACTAGTTCTCACTACCCTCGACTCCAGTGTAATCATTACACAAAGCACTAAATGGTTTAGCTCCCCAGTACCTGAGCAAGCTCTTAAAGCATTATAGTCCTTCATGTCTATTGCGATCTCAGAATTCAGGCCAGTTGATAATGCCAAGAATATCAAAATCAATGGCAGGCGGTAGATCCTTTTCCTTTTTATCACCTAAACTTTGGAACGGTCTTCCTAGCATTGTTCAGGAAGCAGACACACTCTGTCAGGTTAAATCTAGACTAAAACCACATCTCTTTAACCTGGAATACACATAACACATTATCTTCTTCTATAATTCAAATCATGTAAATTGTTAGGCTGCATAAATTAGGTCAGCCGGAACCGGGAACACTTCCCATAATACCTGATGTACTCGCTACGTCATAAGAAGAATGGCGTCTACGCTAATATTAGTCTCTCTCTGTTTATCCCAAGGTTTGCCATAGTCTGCCAGATCCAGGTCGTATCCAGATGAGATGAAGAACGACGAAAACGTAGCCCTGAAGTGTCAACTAAACTATCCCCTGTGAAGGCCTCCTTCCCTTTCCTTTCCCTATGTATAGATAAAACGTTATCAAAATGATTCCAGTTCGCATAGACCAGCAGAAACTACTAATTTTTCTGTATGATGCGGGCCAGACAAGTAATTTGGCAATGTCACTTTGTAAAAAAGACTAAGCGTCGGCGCACATACACATTCAAAACTCTTTCATAGCCACACCCAACTTAATCATTTGTATTTTATCTCATGCACTTCATTCCTTTATCATTAATGGTATTCATTTAGTAGTTTTATTAAGTTGGCTTGAAAAAGCCTACTTACTGTTATGCTATTTTCTTCTGAGACTAAAATTTCTGACTCTAACTCCTCCTAGAGCTTTAACTCTACAAACTCCAAACTCGACTCAGACCTTCAAACTGTTCTGACTTAGTGTGCTATATCTTTTCTAACTGATCCAACTTACAGTTTTCCTAAAAATGACTATTAAAGCTCGGAAAAATCCTATTGACTTTCATTGACGGAATGTTCAAATGAACCAAGATTTTCAAACTCAAACTGTCAAGACTCAATAAAGCTGCCATTCTATGTACTATTTCTAATCCATTGACACTCATTCAAACTCATAAACTCTATCTATCTATCTATCTATCTATCTATCTATCTATCTATCTATCTATCTATCTATCTATCTCATAGCAACCACCCAGAACAACCTAGCAACCATAGCAACCACCCAGAAAACCATGGTAACCACCTAGCAACCACACAAATCACCCTGGCAACATCCTAGAAACCAGTCCGAGTACCCTAGCAACTGCATAGCAACACCCTATATATATATATATATATATTTAATTATTACACTTGTGTCTTCCTTGTGCTGATAATATGGACGAGGTTCTACAAGGTAGCAATTTCACCAATCTTTCAGATAAATCAACTGACCAACTCCATTCACTTTACATTAATTCTAAATTATTGAACAGCTTCCTGTTGGGACTGTTCTCATACTGCCAAGGTAAAGGACCTTGACTGGTGCCCTGAACTAGGAGAAGGGGAAAGGGGTCATCTGATCATCACCACACCTTAAGTGACATATGTTCCAAAAATCACCACGTCAGCAGTGATGTGATTACCAATCTTTTTAAAAACATGTCCTACTCTAGGGTCATTTCAGAGGGTGTTAAAAATGTATTTATTTTCCTTAGCTTTTAATAATGTGTTGTAAACTGTATGTATTTTTGGTTGTATGTATTTGTTTATTTTTGCGATTTTCATGTACAACACTTTGGTACCCATTGTGGTTTTTGAAAGTGCTCTAGAAATAAAGTTGAGTTGAGTATTTCACTTGGTGTCCTTGGATGGGTGAAAGTAAAATCACTACATCTGTCCGTCTTCATAATCTTCATCTTTGTGATGCTATCGTTTCTTAGGCAGGGTTATTAAATTTTATATCAATTTTACCAGTGCTATCCACATCCTTCTAATGCTTTGTTTGTATCCAGAGTTTTTAAACTCAGATGTTTGTCCAACCCTTTGAAAGAGTTCTGACCAAGTACGTCTTTGGTTCAAGGGTCTGACTGTTTCTTCTCCTCTCACATAAATTATTAGTCACATGGTCTCTTAACTTGCCTGCTGTAGCAGGGGATAATTAGGGCCCAAGCCAATAATTGGCGCAGGGCCCTCTTGATCCCCTAAGGATTATTAGGACCCAAGCCACTCGGGCGCAGGGCCCTTTTGTTTTTCTAAGGAGAATTATTTTTTTTCCGTCATCCGGGGCTTTTGGGGGTCCTCAGGGTTACTGGCAGTTAAGCTAGCGCTTGAAGAGTGGAGACATTGGCTTGAGGGGGCCAAACACCCATTCCAAGTGCTTACAGATCACAAGAACCTGGAGTACATTCAGCAAGCTAAGCGACTCAACCCCCGCCAGGCACATTGGTCTTTATTCTTCAACCGATTCCAGTTCATCTTATCCTACCGCCCCGGCTCTAAGAACCTAAAACCTGGGCCTGTATGTATAAAGCTGCTTAGAGTAAAATTTTAGTCTTAACTGTGTCAAAATTCTAAGAATGACGAAATTTTACTCTTATTCTTAGACTTAAGAATAAGTGTGATTCATAAAGGTTCCTTAGTGTCAAGACTAGGTCTTAGCTCTTAAATTATTTAAGAGAGCTGGAGAGGTGTCTTAACCTAGTTAAGAGTAACAAGATGGCAGCAAAGAAGAGGAGACACACACTTTCCAATGAAGATATGCTGTATTGGAGTTATATGATGACATGGAGTTGATAAAATGATATAAACTTGATTGTCAATTCTTTTTGTAACTGACCTAATAAGAAATGTAATAACTTTAAATAAATGTAATAAATATTACTTAAACAATAATTCATATGTTTAATGCATTTTAATACATTTAAAGGTGCTGCGATTTCAAAAATTTGTTGTTGAACACTGTTGATTATTTGAAATCAACCCAAACAAACACACCCCTCTCTTCATTGCGCCGCCACCAAAACTCACACTCCAATCCTAACCTCTGAGTCGCCACCCTGCTCTGAGTCAGTCTCGAACCTCAGCCCGATCGCTGCTGGTGCGTGAGGCGAATGCACTACCAATGATGTTAAACACCTCATTCTCTAGCGGGCATCAGCGTGCAGTAGTTTACCTGCAAAACTCTCAGAGTCTGGCCATTTTTACATAAGTAATGAGAGTGGATGTCTGTTTGTCACAGCTGACGCGAAACAAAATGCTTCACGAAAAATAAAGCGCAGATCATGAACGACAAGGAAGCACAAAAGAGTAAATACAAACAAGAGTTTCTTGTTAATCGCAAACAATTTTGCTTAAACCATCAAAATATGAGGAAAATATTTTTATTTTTATATTATTTAAATGTTTTAAAATATGACATCAAATACAACAAAATCCGTTTTTAATATGTAATTGATTCTCTCTTGTTTTTGCATGTGTTCATAATTTCTTTGTATGACAGACTGGCCAAACATAATTTGAAATTTAATTTCATTATCACACATGAAACAATTGACTCCAAGCACAGCTAGTCGATGTGCTTACATCTTTTACACATTTTTAAAAGTTTAATTAAGTTGAATTAAGGTTGAAGATGTCAATTTTCATATGGCTGGACATCACAATTGGCCGCTACTCTATGGCAGTTTATTGACTTTCCAACTGACCATCAAACCATGCAGCAAAAGAAAGAAAACTGTGGGCTTCCCTGCAGTTGTTGGAGCCGTTGATGAACTCATGACACATCATTGCTCTAATTGTAAGAGGAGACATATATCAATAGAAAAAGATTCCACACCATCAATACTAATTTGTGATAATTTTGCACAATGCAAAGCTATTGCTTTTAAATCAATTTAAATATTAACACATTAATACATTTGTGTTTTTTTTTTTATTATTGTTATTATTGTTTTTTTATAATAACATTAAATGACTGGTATTGTGCTGCTGTGACTCACCCTTCCAGGGTCGCTATTGGCTGATTCAGAGGTTAAGGGCGGCCATTTTGAGTTGACATCATTGTAGTCCTTGGTTCACAACACTTAAGTCAGCACTTAAGAATCCGTCTTACACTTTACTAAAAGTTGCTTTTAGCTTCTTTATAAAAGTCTCCTACTCTTAGAAAACTCTTACTCTTTACTAAGAATTTTTTGACACAAGTCAAAACTTAAGACTATTCTTAAGAGCATTTCTGAGACATTTTAAACATATGGGCCCTGATGCATTGTCCTGAGTTTATGTAAAAACACCTCAAGAAGAAGTCATTACACCAATTATCCCCAGTTCCAAGATAATAGCTCCTATCAGGTGGGAGCTGGAAAGTACTGTGAAACAAGCCCAAGCCAAAGAACCTGACCCAGGAGGAGGGCCTACTAACTGTCTGTTTGTCCCGAAAGCTGTCCGCTCCCAGATCCTCCAGTGGGGCCACTGCTCACGCCTCACTTGTCATCCCGGCACATCTCGTACTCTCGTACCAAACTGCCCACGGCAAAAGAGACTGCTGATTTGATTATAACCCGTGTCTTTGAGTCTTTGGCATTCCACAAGACATTGTGTCTGATCAAGGACCTCAATTTTCCTCTCGTTTCTGGCGGGCATTTTCATCTTTGGGGGCTTCAGTGACTCTATCTTCTGGGTTCCACCCAGAGTCCAATGGGCAAACAAAGAGGCTTAACCAGGATCTTGAGACTACCCTGAGGTGTATGGCAGCTAACAACCCATCCTCTTGGTCTTCCTTCATCATGTGGGCAGAATATGCTCACAACACCCTTCAATCCTCTGCTACAGGCAGGTCCCCTTTCGAGTGCCAGTTCGGGTATACTCCTTAATTGTTCCCTGAGCAAGAAGTGGAAACTGCAGTTTCCTCCACTCAACAGTTCATCAAGCGCTGCCGCCAGACATGGAAAAGGGCCAGACTTAAGCTCCTTAAGGTTTCTCAGCAGTACCAGCACCAGGCTAATTGAAGACGCAGGTCTGCCCCCACTCTGCGCCCAGGCCAAATAGTCTGGCTCTTCACCAAGAACATTCCCTTGCGGGTGAAGTCCCGTAAACTTTCCCAGAGGTTCATCGGGCCTTTTAAGATCTCCAGGAAAGTTAACCCAGTTACTTATCATTTATACTTGCCTAAGTCTTTAAAGATAAATCCCACTTTTCATGTCTCACTGTTAAAACCTGTTTTGTCTTCTCCTTTTCTTGCAAAAGGTAAACCTCCCCCTCCTCGTATCATCGGTGGCCAGCCAGCCTACACAGTCCACCGAATACTGGATGTCCGTCAAGTACGTGGGTCCCGGCAGTATCTTGTGGACTGGGAAGGCTATGGCCCTGAGGAGCGCTCCTGGGTTCCTGCAAAGGACATCTTAGACCCCAAGCTTATTCAAGAGTTTCATGCTTTGTCTGTGTCCCTCTCTGTACTTGTTTTGACTATACTTGTGAGGACCAAATGTCCTCACTTATTTTGTGGAATACTTTCACAACCCACTAGTGAGGACATTTGACTGGTCCTCACTATTTTAAAAGGCTTATAAATCAGCCAAAATATGTTTTTATTTAAATCTAGTGATGGTTACATGTTTCTGGGATGGGTAGGTTTAGGAGTAGGGGTTGGGTTAGGTGATAGAAAATATCATTGACCCGATTTAAAATCAATGGAAGCCTATGCAAGCCTAGGCCTAAGCTCGACAGCGCCCCCCTTGAATGGTGTCCGAAAACTTGGTCCATATACCAAACACGCTTGCATGTATTTGTATGAAACTCAGTACACATATAGACCTCATCGGGCCCAACAACTTTCATGCTCTAAGTTATATGCCAGCTCAACAGGAAGTCAGCTATTATGGGATGTTTGAAAATCGCACGCTCTGGAATTTGAAATACTCCTCCTAGGCGATTAATACGATCACCACCAAACTCGGTCAGCATGGAGTCAAGACATTGAGGATGTAAAATTGTGAGTGGATTTTTGATATCTCGAACGGTTTGGCCGTGGCGAGGCAATGGATTTATGATGAGAAAAGGGAAACAGGAAATGTGTTATAACCTCTGCATACATTGATTGATGTTTATAAAACTTCAGCTGTGTCCTCATTGTAGGAAGCCGATCACATGGATGTAACTATTGTTAGTCAAAGTTATAGCGCCATCAACTGGCAGCAAGAAGTGTGTTACTTTCAAAATGCTTTAAGATCACCCTAAAATGTTTACCCAATTTGCTTAAAACTTCATTAGAATAATGTCAAGACATAACGAATCAAACTTCAATATTCTCAAACTTCTCTCTCTGTGGCCCCCCCCCCCCCCCCCACTCCCTCTTCCTCCCTCACCCCCCCTCACTCCCTCCTCACTCCCTCCTCACTCCCTCAGTCTGACTCTTTCTGTGTGTGCGTGAGAGTGTGTGTGTGTGTGTGTGTGTGTGTGTGTGTCCCTCTTTGTACTTGTTTTGACTATACTTGTGAGGACCAAATGTCCTCACTTATTTTGTGGAATACTTTCACAACCCACTAGTGAGGACATTTGACTGGTCCTCACTATTTTAAAAGGCTTATAAATCAGCCAAAATATGTTTTTATTTAAATTTAGTGATGGTTACATGTTTCTGTGATGGGTAAGTTTAAGGCCCTGGTATACTTCAAACAAAATCGAAGAACGAACTGATGTGACGTCATTTCGAATAAAATCAGGCCAAAACGAAGTTCCTTTTGTGTTCTTTTTGGAAGTTCGAAACAGCTTGCCAAAGTGAACTTTCAGGAAAAGTTCGCTCCAGCTGCAAAACACCTTCTACTACCATTGGTCAGTGACAATAACGTAATAGGAGGTGTGCGCTGAGGCTCCGCCTTCACTCGCGTGGGACGTGTCCTTGACTCATTTTGTGTGTTTGAGTTTGTCGAGGTAAGATCTCCGCGGCTGAAAACATGAACACACTGGATAGCCGCTTTATAGAACAAAATGAAGTTGTGCTTGTAAAAAAAATGAGGCACTAACACTGTTTTTCATGTTTGATTCTGTAAAGCTGCTTGATTTTAAGCAATCTAAAGTGCTAAATAAATAAAGTGCTATATGAAGACATGACGTGACTGGAGTGCTACTTTGCAGAGCTCGTACTAACATTCCCATGCTGTTATGATCAGACACTTTTCTTATGCTTTCTATAATAAATGCTTGCTGTTTTCTCATTTTTGTTGTGTTTCTTTTGTTACTGAGATGAAAGTGCACGGCACATATTTACATATTCATCTAAACGTCAATCTCAGCAGTGTGGGCGGCGTTAGATGTTCGTTTACAGTATATCGCTGGTCACGCATTTCGAACTTCGTTTTACTCCTAAACAAAGAACGAAAAAGAACTTTGTTTGAAGTATACCGGGGCCTTTAGGAGTAGGGTTGGGTTAGGTGATAGAAAATATCATTGACCCAATTTAAAATCAATGGTAGTCTATGCAATGTCCTCACTAAGACAGCAATACAAACCTGTGTGTGTGTGTGTGTGTGTGTGTGTGTATTTTTTATGAACTTATAGAAATATTGAACTGCAAATGATAATTTCAAACTCATTTGAATTTGAACCATGACATTATATCATTATTTGGACAGGACTACTTTTCAAATGTTATTGAGTTACAATTATTATTACCAACACCATGTTCTGATTCATACAAGACTTAAATCTTTGTTTTGTTTTGTTTTGTTTTTACAAAGGCGAGTGTGTGTTTTCTCGACATGGGTGTTATAGAAAGTCATGTGCTGTGTTTGCAAACATCATGTAAAACGCATGTCTTTAAATTAATTATTGATATAATTCAAATGTATTAAAAATCACTATTTAAGTAAATTTCACTTGATTTTATAAAAGTCACTGTTTAAAATAAACTTGCATAAGTGAGCAGAAATATTTAGACTTGTACCTTACTATTACCTGAGACTGATATTAAAATCGTCTTTGCGGGTTATGTGATTTGGCTCTATTTATTAATTTTATCATTTTATTTTTTAGACCACACATATTGAAATTTTTGAATCCACACATATTACCACACATATTGATTTTTTTTTTTCCATCTTCCGGGACTTTTTGGGGGCCTTAACGTGCTCAAAAACTCTTGAAAATTGGCACACACATTGGAATCTGCGGCCATTAGGATGCCGCTGAGGCTGGGACCTGGGCGTGGCAGGGGGGCTCGACAGCGCCCCCTTGAACAAAGTCCGAAAACTTGGTACATATATCAAACACGCTTGCACATATTAGTATGAAACTCTGTACACATATAGACCTCATTTGGCCTAACAACTTTCATGCTCTATGTTATATGCCAGCTCAACAGGAAGTCAGTTATTATGGGTTATTTGAAAAACGCATTCTCTAGAATTTGATATACTCCTCCTAGGCGAATTATCTGATCACCACCAAACTCGGTCAGCATGAAGTCAAGACATTGATGATGAAAAATTGTGAGCAGATTTTTGATATCTCAAACGGTTTGGCCATGGCGAGGCAACAAATTTATGGTGAGAAAAGGGAAACCGGAAATGTGTTATAATGTCTGCATACATTGATTGATGTTTATAAAACTTCAGCTGTGTATTTGTTATAGGAGTCTGATCACATGGATGTGACTATTGTGAGTCAAAGTCAAAGTTATAATGCCACTAACTGGCAGCAAGAAGTGTGTCACTTTCAGCATGCTTTGAGATCACCCTCTTATTTTTACCTGATTTGCTTCAAACTTCATTTAAATAATATCAAAACATGGCAGATGTAGACCTTTGAAAAGAATCATGATATCTCAAATACAGTTGCCTTGGCAACGCATAAAAATGTAATATTAGTTTTTGATGCTTTTGAGACTCTTAGCATGCTTCAAATTGCCTGAAACTCAACACACACGTCAGGATTGTTATCCAGTAGACATGGGCAAAGCCTTAAAAACGGGTGGGGAGGAGGGGCTCTATAGCGCCACCTTAAAGTGCAGTAAATGTGGAGTGAATTTGACATAGTCCTTTGATTTTTAACCGTTTTAAATGCCTATTGCCTGCTGTGCACAGTTGCTCTGAAGCCACCGTGGTAGCGGTGCCACCAGGCTTGGGCCCGCCATCGCTGCTTGCAGCTATATTTTATTTATTTTTTTCCGTCATCCGGGGCTTTTTGGGGGCCATCAGGGCCGGGCAGAAGCTGGTACCCGGGCATGGCAGGGGGGCTATCAATTGATAAATTGATAATTTATTTCTGTTTTGTAAAAGAAGCTTACTCTATTAAAGAGTATGTTAAATGTTGGAGTTTACATTTTACAACAGGGTAAGTGACTATGGTTTTCTCATGAATCAGAATGCACAGCTGGAGTAATTATATTAAGAAATAAATTAAGGTACAATTACATATTATATTCTTACTATGTGAGTAGAGTTACATTGCAATAGTGGTTCATTCATCCTCCACAAAGCAAAAAGTAGCTCTCAATTGCTCAATTAATTCTCCAAAAATTCACAAATGCATGATATAAAGATTAATTATAGTACTAATAGCCGTTTTAGGATTAAACAGTTTTATTCATGTAGTATTATTTCATGAACACTGTAAAAAGAAAAATATTTTTCTTTCAAATTTAATTTTTTTTAGTCCAGCATGCAGTCACAAAAGCCCCAACCTCAAAAATAGTTTTTGTTTTGAATAACACCATGTTTTGAAAAAAACACTTCCTCCAAAAAAAAAAAACAAAAACAAATTATTTCTTTCTAATAGCATTCATTGTTCATCCAGCAGGTTTGTTAATCTAGCTCTCTTAAAGACCCATGCTGATCGCTGCAGAGTGATGGAAGTCCAAAGATCTGCGCCTTCTGCGTCTATGTCCAAGGTTGCATGACTGAGGATGACAGACATTGAACATTACTTACATGATTTATGCAATGCATTTAAAAATAATAATAATAATAATTAAATTTAAAAAAAAAATCATTGTTTTCTTTCAGAGAGATCCCAAAAACAACCACATTATAACATTTCTAATTGGCTTACTGTCAAAGCAATGCAAGGGGTGGATCATTAAAAAATGCTATGAATATGATACCTGTGCACATCTGCCTCTCTGTACCAGGCAGAGGTGAACCTAACAGTGCAAAAAAATGCGATCAGAAGCTCCTGTGAATGTGAACATCCTGAAGGAGAAATGGCTTGTTATGTCAATGCCATTCTGTAAAACTTCCACTGTTCCATCCTCAGGGTTGGGACATCTAGAAAAAGAGGAAATGAGTTGTATAAGCCATTTCACAAGTCTATAACACTTCCAGTGCTCCAAAAACCACAGGATTAATCCAAAATAGCAAGCAGAATAGTCTAAGCAGGATAATTTTATTAGTTTTCTGTCAGCTGTGCATGAGAATTAATTTCCTGAAAATGTGATTTACATGGAAATGCATGTGTCATTTCTGTGCTACAATAAAAATATACACACAATTTTGTAGTGCTGTTGTTGCTTGTGTGCTGCTTTTGCATATTAAGATATATTACAAATGTGATAGCAATTTATGCAACAATAAACAAGAAGTTAATAATTAGAGACTTACGTTTTACCCCATAATGCCTGTTTTTGGTATATTTCTCCAAGTAGTTCCAAACAAAGACCACCACATTTTTGCATCTCTGAGCAACACGCGACGGTGAATGAATCAGCTGTTTGAACGAGTTGAATGAATCGGTTGAATCTCAATGACTCCCACATTAAGGCAGGCAAATGTTTCATTTCTGAATAAATTAGGTGTTTGAATGAGTGTATGGTCTCAATGGTTAATTCATTAACAGTGACCTTCTAGCATTATTTAAATTTTTTAGTTAAAGTGATGCTTGTCTTTGATTTTTTTTTTTTTTTTTTTTTTTTTTTTTATATAAAGTTGTGATGCTGTTTTTTGAAAACCTGGATAAAAATGCACATTTTTTAAAACTGTTCATTAAATAGTGATATTAAATAGTCATTGTGTGCTCCACATTTTCAATGTATCATTGTTTCATTTACTGATTTATAAAATGAAATGAGTTAAGTGTACTGGTACACAACCACCCCATATTCTCATGTGGCCCCTTGGGAAAATTAATTGCCCACCCATGTGGTAGAGAGTACTATGAGAGCGCTATGGTGCACTGCTTTCTCGGTGAGCCCCTTCGGTTCATCCTGGAGGTAATAGTTGGACAATTGTATGTCAACTAGCTTCCTAGGAGACCCGTTACTGAGTGAAGCGCTTTCCTAGAGGTTCAGCGGCTGAGTTTTTTGGTCCTCAGAAGAGTTCCCTTATATACCTGCCGGGGCGCCTGTGACTTCACCTGACTGCAATAACCAGTCAAGACATGTGCTTCAGACACCAACTCATGAGGAGCATTCCCATAGCGTCAACTCCATGATGCAGTGTCTCATTCCCCTTCTCATTCTACCTTCGGTTACAAAGGTAAATTACTTACAATGTTTCTCATTTTAAGGCTACTTTGTATACATGTATCTGCTAAATTAATAAATGTATATGTTTACAAATAACCATTTTTTTCCTATTTGAAAGATTTCTTAGTTCTGGGTTTGGATTTTTTTTTTTCATTTGAAATTTAGTTGCATTCTCCACGAGCCATTGGTTACAGTGCTGTACAGTGTATAAAACAAACAAACAAACAAACAAACAACTCCCCAAATATTGCAGGGTTGTATGTTGCAGAAAAAATATGGTACAATATCAAAATCACAGTACAGGTGCTGGTCATATAATTAGAATATCATCAGAAAGTTGATTTATTTCACTAATTCCATTCAAAAAGTCAAACTTGTATATTATATTATATTCATTCATTACACACAGACTGATATATTTCAAATGTTTATTTCTTTTAATTTTGATGATTATAACTGACAACTAAGGAAAATCCCAAATTCAGTATCTCAGAAAAATTTAGAATATTACTTAAGACCAATACAAAGAAAGGATTTTTAGAAAACCTTGGCCAACTGAAAAGTATGAACATAAAAAGTTATGAGCATGTACAGCACTCAATACTTAGTTGGGGCACCTTTTGCCTGAATTACTGCAGCAATGCGGTGTGGCATGGAGTCGATCAGTGCCTCATTTCATCAGAAGCACAACTTCACATAGCCATGCATCCCCACATAGCCATGTTCAGCAAGCCCCTTTAAATTAGCATAGCTGTTCTCTACAGGGGTGTAAACACGAGGCGAGAATGGATTATCCCACAAACTCATTATGGAGATCAGGGAGGAAGAGAAGGTACACCAGACGCCTGGCTCCCATCCCCCTTGAATAATTGTTCTTTCTAGGCACCCTTATATACCCTGCCAGTGCGCCTGTGATGTCACCTGACTGTGGTAGTAGCCAATCAAGATTGCCATGTAGCACACATGCTTCAGATACTGGCTTATGATGAGCGTCAACTCCATGACACGGTGTTGAGTTTCGCTTTGAAAGGGAATTTATTTTGAGACAACTTTTCAATAAAAGTAAACATAAAATAAGTACAATTTCATCATTTTCATGATTTCATGAAGCTCCAATAATGTTGCTGGTAACAGAGGGCAGTAATAAGAATACATTTCTTAATATGGTCTATTCTAAATGTTTTATATTGGTAACCAAATCAGTTAGGAACCAGAATCATTTTGTGGAATTAAATTCTTTGTGCATCCCAGCCATACTGTGCATCTGTAGTGTTTGGGGCTAATTTTTCATCTTGGTCATGCCCACTGCTGCTGATTCCTTTCTCACATTTTTTTTTTCCCCCATTGTGTGTGTACTGAAGAAAGAGTTAATGTAACTTTTACATTGTGCCCCACAGTGTGGTAAGCATTCCTGGCCAGGGCACATACCAGATCCGTATGATTCCTTATCATAATGCACAGTTTACCAGCCCATATGAGGGGGATGTGGAAGTGCAGGTGAACCAGCAGATGTACGTGGCGGTTGTGGTGGAAGGATTGGATAGAATTCAGGTTGCAACAAATCTGGACAACTGCTGGACCACACCAGTTTAATGATAGTGAATATCAAATTTGCTGGAATCTGATCATTAGAGAGTGAGTAACTGACTTTACGTTTTCATGGTTAACTGACTACATTTATTGCTATTTCAAACAGGGAAAAACTGTGAAATAATTTGAGAAGTGGGTTGTAAGTACATCTGGGGAATTCCATAGTGTTATTGAATTAGGCACCCTGAAATGGTATCTTAATCTGCAAAGGCCAGCACATAAGCAACAACTGTACTACAAAATCTTGTGTTTATTTTTATTGTAGCACAGAGATGACACATGTATTTCCACAGGAAACACATTTTCAGGAAATTAATTCTCATGCACAGCTGATAGAAAACTAATACAAATATCCTGCTTAGACTATTCTGCTTGCTATTTTGGATTAATCCTGTGGTTTTTGGAGCACTAGAAGCATTATAGACTTGTGAAATGGCTTATACAACTCATTTCCTCTTTTTCTAGATGTCCCAACCCTGAGGATGGAACAGTGGAAGTTTTACAGAATCACATTGACACAGCAAGCCATTTCTCCTTCAGGAAGTTCTCATTCACAGGAGCTTCCGATCGCATTTTTTTGCACTGTCAGGTTCACCTCTGGTACAGAGAGGCAGATGTGCACAGGTATCATATTCAAAGCATTTTTTAATGATTCACCCCTTGCATTGCTTTGACAGTAACCTCCAAGCAAATTAGAAATGTTATAATGCGGTTGTTTTTGGAATCTCTCTGAAAGAAAACAATGATTTTTTTTTTTTTTTTTTTTTTTTTTAAATGCATTGCATAAATCATGTAAGTAATGTTCAATGTCTGTCATCCTCAGACATGCAACTGGACATAGACGCAGAAGGCGCAGATCTTTGGACTTCCAGTGATCAGCATGGGTCTTTAAGAGAGCTAGATTAACAAACCTGCTGGATGAACAACATAATGCTATCAGAAAGAAATCATTTTGTTTTTATAGAGGAAGTGTTTTTCAAAACAGGGTGTTATTCAAAACAAAAACTATTTTTGAAGGTGGGGCTTTTGTGACTGCATGCTGGACTAAAAAAAAAAAAAAATTGAAAGAGAAAAAAATTGCAAGAAAAAGAAAATTTGTTTTCTTTTTACATTGTTCATGAAGTAATGCTACATGAATAAAATTGTTTAATCCTTAAACGGCTATTTGTATTATAATACATTTTTATATCATGCATTTGTGAATTCTTAAAGAATTAATTGAGCATTTGAGAGCTACTTTTTGCTTTGTGGAGGATGAATGAATCACTATTGCAATGTAACTCTATTCACATAGTAAGAATAGAATGTGTAATTGTACATTAATTTATTTTTTAATATAATTACTCCAGCTGTGCATTCTGATTCATGAAAAAACCATAGTGACTTGCCCCGTTGTAAAATGTAAACTCCAACATTTAGCATACTCTTTAACAGAGTAAGCTTCTTTTACAAAACAGAAATAAGGGCAGATCCATCAGAAATATAAAATTGTTTATTAATGAATAGCTACATTTTCAACTATTAGAGATTATACAATTTCTAACAACTGAGCACTGTTCCCTTTCAAAGGCTACACTCTAAGCTGCGCTTTATTCGCGCTGTGGGAAGTCTTTAGCTACACTGTGAATATATGTGTAAACTGCGCTTTATTCGTGCTGTGGGAATGTCTTTAGTCGCGACCAGCTGTGAATATATGTGTATATATATATTATATTATATTATATTATATTATATTATATTATATTATTATATATATAGAGAGAAAGTATGAGAAAGTATGAGAAAGTCTGAACAAGGCAGACGCTGTGTTCCTCCGTGTTCACGTCCGATCGCCAAAATGGACACACATCCATACTGTTTTGTTTGTTTGGGGGAAGAGCATGTCCTGGTCCTGCCCTTTCGCCCGATCCTGAAGCGTTCCTCATGTGATGATAAAGCCGTTGAGGAATTACTCGAGGTAGTAACTCGAGCTGTGGCTAGATTACAGCTAGACTGGCCACAGGAAAAAGAGACCCCCAAACCATCTAAGCTTGAGGATAGGTTTTTGTCTGGTGGCAGAGGGGAGGGGCCACAATGCCAGTCTCTCCCCTTCTTTGAGGACCTCCATGACGAGTTATCTAAGTCATGGAAAAAGCCATATACTTCCCATGTTTTTGTGCCCTCAACGTCGATTTATTCGACTATCGTGGGTGCTGTAGCACGGGGGTATACGATGATGCCACAGGTTGAAGAGACTCTGGCGAGCTATCTCTCGCCTGTGTCAGCATCATCGTTAAAGAAACCTACCCTCCCCACAAAGCCCTGTAGAACCACCTCAGCGCTTGTGGGAAAGCTTTCCAAGCTGCAGGTCAGGCTGGTGCCGCGCTGCACACTATGGCAGTGTTACAGGCGTACCAAGATGACCTGTTGAAGGATCTGATTGCTGGCACTACCATCACAGAGGAAGCACTCACAGAGCTTCGTCGAGCCACAGATCTGTCTCTCCATGCCACCAAGCAGACGGCACGCACCATCGGCCGTTCTATGGCTACTATGGTTAGCACGGAGAGGCACCTGTGGCTAAACCTCACGGGCATCAAAGATAAAGATCGTGTATTCCTTCTTGATGCCCCAGTATCACCTTCTGGTCTGTTCGGAGACTTGGTCAACACAGTTATGAGCAGGTTTCAGGAGGTGAAAAAATCAGAAAAAGCATTTGTGAAGTTCCTTCCTCACCGCACTCAGGGGGGGGGGCCGTCAGCCACCCAGCCCCAACCCGGTCCTTCTAAAAGAGAGGTTCAGAAGCAGAGTGTGGCGAGCTGACCTCCCCCTCATAAAGACTGGGGACCATCTCGCCGCCCCGCACAACCTCCCAGGCAGGTCCTCAGGACTATTCTCCAAAAAAAGAAGAAATCCTGATGGTCTTGCGCCCAGCCCTGTGGGGATGGCCCCCCTCGGGATGGGGTGCGTATTAAATCTAAAACTTGCTCCTTCTCGACATCTCCACAAAAACCCTCCTTCCCCGCCACCTCTGGTGCTTCGGGGGGCAGCGGTTTCCAGCGAAATGTTAGGTGTTCCGTTAGCTCCTGTAACACATCAGGATGTGGAACACCTAGTATCCCCTCAAAAGGAAATGTCAAAATTAGTGCCCATTTCAGAAAGCCATTTCAGAAGGATTTCCGTGTGGGTTCTAAAGACAGCAGAATTTGGATACAGAATCAAATTTTTCCATCGTCCTCCACGTTTCAACGGCGTGGTCTCCACTACCGTGAAGCCGGGGCAAGCAACGTTACTGTCACAAGAGCTGCAAACTCTTCTGGAGAAAGGGGCCATAGAACGTGTTTCCCCTCTACAGAGAGAGTCAGGTTATTACAGCCGATACTTCCTAATTCCCAAAAAGGACGGGGGGCTGCATCCAATTTTAGATCTTCGAGGCTTGAACCGTTCAGTCAAAGCTATCAAGTTCAAAATGTTAACAGTAAAGATGATTGTGTCGCAAATCCAACAGAGCGATTGGTTCGTCACGTTCGATCTCAAGGACGCATATTTTCATATCGAAATATTGCCACAACACAGGAGGTTCCTGAGGTTCGCTTTCGGGGGCGAAGCTTACCAGTATCGGGTTCTTCCATTTGGCCTAGCCCTATCACCCCGCACATACACAAAATGCATGGATGCAGCACTGGCTCCGTTGCGACTCCAGGGCATTCGCATTTTGAATTACAGTATATAGACGACTGGCTAATTTTAGTGCAATCACGAGAGATAGCATTAAAACACAGAGATGTCGTTTTAGCTCATCTAGTTTCTCTAGGGTTGAGACTCAATGAGAAGAAAAGTGTTCTCTGTCCAACCCAGAGAACGACATATTTAGGGGTAATTTGGGATTCGACTACGATGCGTGCACAATTGTCTCCCACTCGAGTCGAGACCATTCTACACACCCTGAAAAATGTCAGGCTAGGCCAAGATTGTACTGTTCTACAGTTTTAGAGAATGTTAGGTCTCATGGCATCAGCGTCCTCGGTAACTCCTATGGGCCTGCTGCATATGAGACCGTTTCAGTTGTGGCTCAAAGCCAGGGGGTTTCATCCATGGGCCAAACCCCTGAGGCAAATAAGGGTTACGCACCGCAGGCTTCGTACCCTATCTGTGTGGCTCAGACCCCGGTTCCTCACCTTGGGTCCCACTCTAGGGGCGCCATGTCGTCGCAGGTTGCTAACGACGGACGCCTCCCTGACGGGCTGGGGAGCGGTCTTAAGCGGCCGTCCAGCCCAAGGGGAATGGGAGGGCCAACAGCTCGTCTGGCACATCAACTGCCTAGAATTGATGGCTGTATTTCTGGCCCTGAAATACTTCCTCCAGCAGCTGAGGGGCTGTCATGTCCTAGTGCAGATGGACAACACAACAGCAGTCTCTTATATAAATCGCCAGGGAGGTCTGCGTTCGCGCCATCTCAACAAGATAGCGCGACAGATCTTTCTCTGGGCCCAGGACAAATTCCTGTCACTGAGGGCAGTGTATATTCCTGGGGACCAGAATGTGGGAGCGGATTTACTGTCCAGACAGAAACTACTGAGCGGGGAATGGAAACTTCACCCCGACGTAGTGAAACAGATATGGCTGAGATTCTACGAGGCGCAGGTGGACCTCTTCACCTCCCATCAGACAGCACAATGTCCCCTTTACTTCTCTCTGAGTCACCCAGCCCCCCTAGGTCTGGATGTGATGGCGCATACATGGCCATCGATGCGCCTGTATGCCTTTCCTCCAGTTGCTCTGCTCCCGGGAGTTCTAGCCAGAGTTCGCCAACAAGGGACTTGCCTCTTACTGATAGCGCCGCATTGGCCGAACAGAATATGGTTCTCGGACATAATATCTCTCCTCGACGGCTCGCCTTGGGCGATACCGAGCAGGAGGGACCTTCTGTCTCAGGTGCAGGGGACAATATTTCATCCCCGGCCTGAGATGTGGAATGTTCATGTTTGGCCCCTGAGGGGAACCAACTGAGGGACACAGGGCTTTCACCTGAAGTTATCGAGACTATTTTAAATGCTAGAGCTCCCTCTACTAGAGCAAGTTATACCAATAAATGGGGTGTCTTTGAAAGATGGTGTACTGCACACAATGCAGATTCAGTAAACTGCCAAATTGCTACAGTTCTGGACTTCCTGCAGAAAAAGTTATCGACAGGTACATGCCCCACCACTCTCAGGGTTTATGTGGCCGCTCTCTCGGCTTGCCACGCTCTGATTGACGGGATACCATTGGGAAAGCACGTCCTGCTCTCTCGCTTCGTTCGAGGAGCTAGACGGCTTAGGCCTCCTTCTAGAACCAGGATCCCTTCATGGGACCTAGCAATAGTCCTAGAGGGCCTGGTTGAGACCCCCTTTGAACCATTAGAGTCAGTGTCTGACAAGCTGTTAACTCTGAAAATGTTTTTTCTTATGGCTATAACTTCTCTGAAAAGAATTGTGGATCTGCAGGCTCTGTCCATTGTGCCATCCTGCTTAGACTTTGCCCCAGGTATGGTGAAAGCTATTTTGCATCCTCATCCTGACTATCTGCCTAAAGTTCCTTTCTTGAACTTGCATCCGGTCACTCTTGAAGCCTTCTGTCCTCCGCCATTCAGTACGCCGGAGCAGGAGAGACTTCACAGACTGTGTCCAGTCCATGCTCTTCAGACTTCAGAGCAACTGTTTGTTTGTTATGGCGGCCATAACAGGGGTGCGGCCGCCACGAAACAGACCATGTCACATTGGGTGAGAGATACTATTGCCCTTGCCTATGAGGCACGTGGTCACACTTTGCCAACGGGTATTAGGGCTCATTCCACCAGGGGAGTTGCCTCTTCTAGAGCTTTGGCAGGGGGCGCTCCCTTGCAACATGTTTGTGATGCGGCAGGATGGTCCTCACCGCACACATTCATAAGGTTTTATAGTTTGGATGTTCATGTTACTCCGGGCTCTCATGTCCTTGAGTCGACCTCATAACCTAGTGTCTGAGACTCTCTGTGCTTTGTGACACACTTCACAGCCAGGGGGCCCGGACACACAGTGCGGCAGCATGGGTATTCTCGTTCCCACATAAAGCGCAGCTTAGAGTGTAGCCTTTGAAAGGGAATGCTCCGGGTTACTTCACTGTAACCCTGTTCCCTGAAAAGGCGGGAAGCTGCGCTTCATTGCCGCACTGAGATGTCCCTGGACTGCTCTTCAGACAAAATATCTGCTGATGTACAGGTGGCACATCTAATTATAGCCTCGCTCACGGCACATTCCAATGACGTCACGCAAGGCTATAAATATAGGTCAATTTCATTGACATTGTTTTACACATATATTCTGGTCCAGGCCCTGGTCATTTCTAAGCTTGATTACTGCAATGCACTTCTGGCTGGATTGCCATCATGCACAATCAAGCCTCTACAAATGTTTTAGAACGCAGCAGCACGTCTCGTCTTCAACGAGCCCAAAAGAGCCCACGTCACGCCTCTCTTCATCTCTCTTCACTGGCTACCACTTGCTGCTCGCATCAAATTCAAGGCGTTGACGCTTGCTTACAGATCAACCACAGGCTCAGTACCCTCCTACTTCCACTCACTCTTACGAGTCTACACTCCTACCAGAAGCCTGCGCTCATTAAAGGAACGAAGGCTTGTGGTACCATCACAGAGAGGCACGAAACCACTTTCCAGAACATTCTCATTCACTGTCCCTTGCTGGTGGAATGATCTTCCTGCCGTCATCCGGAATGCAGAATCCCTGGCAATATTCAAAAGACAGCTGAAAACCCATCTCTTTCGTGAGCACTTGACCTCATCTTTAAAAAAAAAAAAAAAAAAACCTTCTTATTCCTATCCTTTCACTTCCTCTAATCCCTCTCTATTGTAGATTATGATAATCTGAGCACTGCCTATAACTTGTATTATGAGCACTTCTTGTCTATTTGCCTCGTCATGGCGACTCGCTTGTTGTATTCCTCACTTGTAAGTCGCTTTGGATAAAAGCGTCTGCCAAATGAATAAATGTAAATGTAAATGTAAATGTAAATATATTCACAGCTGGTCACGACTAAAGATGTTCCCACAGCGCTGAATAAAGCGCAGCTTCTTGTTCCCGCCTTTTCAGGGAACAGGGTTACAGTGAAGTAACCCGGGGCGTTCTTCAGAAAAATCCTCCAGGTCCTGCAAATTCTTCAGTTTTCCAGCATCTTTTGCATATTTTAACCCTTTCCAGCAGTGACTGTATGAATTTGCAATCCATCTTTTCACACTGAGGACAATTGAGGGACTCAAATCACTATTAAAAAATTCATTCACTAATGCTCCAGAAGGAAACATAATGCATTAAGACCCGGGGGTGAAAACATTTTGAATTTGAAGATCAAGGTAAATTCTGTTTAATTTGTCTTCCGGGAAACATGCAAGTATCTTCTGTTGCTTCCGAAGGTCAGTACTAAAAAAAAAAAGAAGGAAAAAAAAAAAAGATATTTCAACAAAATAAGAAAAAATTTGGACATCTTCATCCTGTTCAAATGTTTTCACTTGAGTTTGCATGAGTTAACACCAAAGGTTGGGTGATTCTCAAGACAAAACTCTTAAACTTAAAACTTCTTAAGACCTCTGAGTTACCTCTGGAACACAGGACTGAAATCCACTCTAAAATCCACAGAGACTGCCTTTACAGATCAAAATGCATCAGATGATTCCAAAACAATGCTAGACAGAATAATCAAATGTCAAATACTCAAATGTCATTTAATTGCATGATTCTACATAACGTCTGCAATGCACACTTTTGAATATCATTTAATCACTCATTGTTTATGTCCTTTTGATAACTATTTATAGTTCATAGAATACCTGTGGTATGAATCAAATCTGTGTAAAATGTATCATATTCATATTATAGAAATAATGTTTAAATTATCCCCTGCTACAGCAGGTAAGTTAAGAGACCATGTGACTAATAAGATAACAGCTGTAATTTATGTGAGAGGAGAAGAAACAGTCACACCCTTGAACCAAAGATGTACTTGGTCAGAACTCTTTCAAATGGTTGGACAAACATCTAAGTTTAAAAACTCTGGATACAAACAAAGCATTAGGATAAGGATGTGGATAGCACTGGTAAAATGGGTTAGAGCAGGGGTCTCAAACTCAAATTGGCGGGGGGCCATTTCTGTGATTGACACCTCATAGGAGGGCCATATTAACATTCAAGCGCAAGAAAGCGCAACATTTCAGAAAATTTACTTTCCTTTGCATTATTTCTCATTTACTTTCATTAGGGCAACTAAAATGTTTTTATACCTATACTATAAATATTTTATTTACCATACTAAATGTAAACAGCAGTGTCTCTCTCATTGTTACAGAGTGTAATATAACTTTATATTATATAGTTATATTATATAGTTATGATATAGTTATATTATAATATAACTATATCAACTTTATTTTGCCAAAAAATAAAAAGCTCTCATACATACATTATTAGATTTTAACATCTAGTGGAAGTATTTTCCCTTACTTCATGTTAGCTTAAATAACATTAAAATCTTGCACTGAACAACACTGTACTGAACAAATACAATCCCTGTGTAGCGAAAATTAACTCAAAGGGGAAATATTAATAATTATTCATAACTCATTATGATTATTAATTATGATTAATTATGAATATGCAAATCCGTTAATCAGATTAACTGGACATAGCTACATTAAAATTAATATTACAATCAGTTAACCTGTTCGTCCAGTGAACGCTCAGTGTTGATTGTTTATTAATTCTAAGAAATGTTAATTTCCAAGTTATAGAAAAATAATATTTCTTATTGTACTGTACTACTCAGAGCACGTAGTCCGTATCTATTACTTAAGAGGCAATTCATTAGCAGACGGAGTCAGAACCAAACATGTCCTGTGCACAATCTTTATTAACTAACTCACAAACACATAACTAAACTAACAAACATGTAACATAACATACACAAAGGGTCACACACACACATACACAAGTCAGAGTGAGTAATGATAGAGTTGAACCGGAAGAGATGCTGTTACTAGAGCTACATGAAATGTCAAAGGCACTCTGGAAAGGACTCATCAGTTTCTTTTAGCAATAGCAAAGGTAAAGTCTTTACAAATCAATACTAAATCGCTGTTTAGCATTAAAATGTACGATACTTGCAAGATGCCTTTAGGCTGAAGAGCGTCGGATCTGCAGGTTGAGGATAACTCTTGAAGTTATCATCTGAAGTTGTTGCCAGTCTGTTGGGTGATGAGCACATGGTTGGGTGTTGTAGGCCAGGGGCCTACCAGATTTGTTCGGTCGTCTAGAAGCAAGGAAGAAGAGCAAGAGTGGCACTGTTCGCTGGTTTTTAACCTCTGGTCAAAGTCACACATCTCAGTTGTTGACCGGACCAATGAAGATGTTGTAATTCTGGGTGGCAACACCCCTCCTGTCAGGGCTTTTACAACCCAGAAAGATTAACAAGCTGAGTTCTTGAATCAGAACTATTAAAGATTCTTTTAATACTGATGTGTTGCACAGGTATGGATGTACCGCATACACAAGCATTTAAATCTTCCCGCTACGAACGTATAGACACTAAACATGGCATGATTGAAGTTACCGTGCAGGTCATAACATTTAACAATCATCAAACATGTAAATACAATGAGTACAATACAACATCAGTAATAATGGATACCATTTCCTGAGAAGGAATCATTTATAGCACAGTCTGTCTATACATTAATGCCATAGAGTCTGTGTTCTGTGTGGAAAATGCAGGGAAGATGCAGATTTTCTGTGTCTCTACTCTGTTCTCCATGCGGCAACCACATTCCTCAGCGCAATAAACTTGTAACTGAAAACTTCCCGGGGGATGGGGACAGACTCCAGAGTGAGCTTAAAACTATTGGTTAACTAACCAATAATTGTGTCTGATTTGCCTCAGTCATTACATAATTCCCCCCCTTTCGCTCGTTGTTGTCTCTCTTATGACAACAGTGAGCGACGTTGAAGGTGCAGGAAGATCAGACACATCACTGGCACACAAGGCTGGAAGGCTGTGATGGGCCCTGGTTGTGTGTGTCTCCTGGAGTGGTGGTCGTTTCATGGCGGTTGATGCAGACAGTCTGTAAGCTCAGGTCTCTGAGCTGGTGCTGCAGGAATCAAAGCATCCAGTGCCTTGACAGTGTGTCACCTGTCATTCTAAAGTCAGTTAGTGGGGGCAAGAGGTTTGCTGGTGGCGAGGATCAGCTCTTTGAGCTTGCTCAGCAGGTGTCGAGGTAGCAGGTGCCATGACAGTGTCATCTGTCATTCGGACACCCGTGAAGCAGGTGGTTGCAGGAAGAGGTTATGGGAGTTGTAGTGTGAAGAGTGTTTCAGACTGACCTAGGGTTGATGACAGAAGCGTTTGTTACCTCTGCTCTCAGTCCGAAGGAGTCTGAAGTTTGCTGTGTCCCTCTGCTCTTGTGGCAGCGCCGACTTGAGCAGGTCTGAGTGGTCTTGTGTGAGTGGCCAGAAGCTTGTGCTTCTGAGTACTTCTCAAGTAAGTACTGTTCAAGGGGCTCCTTACTAGCGTTAGAAGCTCCTACAGGTTCGATGCAGGCATGTCCGGTCGCCCTTGTGCTACCTGCTGTTGGAGATCATGCGGTGTCTGCAGGAAGAGGATGTTTCCATCCATGGCTTCTCCCTGTGGTAGGTCTGGTGCCTGGGTCTGTCTGAATTAATCCTTCTCCTTCTGTAGCTTTAGAGGATTTCAGGAAATTGGCTGATGAGGTGTCAAGCAGAAGGCTTTGGCTCCCCTCTCTGTACCTCTGTGCTTGGCTGGGGGAGGTTCTTCTGCTGCAGGCAAGAGAGTCTCAGTTCTCTTTGGGCCATGTCAAGTTCATCTTTGGTGTTGTCCAGCTGCTGGGTCAGAGCTTCAGTCCCAGGTCTGGACACATCCAGAGGACGTTCACAGGTCCTGATTGTGTCATCTTTGTCCTAGAGTTCAGAATTTGCTATTTTTAACAGTGACTATTTGTGACAGAGTTCTTTTACCAAATCCTCTCTGGCTGCCTTTTCCAGCTGCTCTCGTTGTCAGAGCCTTTGAGGTTTTGTGGATTTTCTTCTGTGCCTCTATTCTGTCAGGGTCTGTCCTGAGCCTCCATCTCTAGCTGGTCTATGTGGCTTTTAGCATGCATTAGCTCCTTGTGAGTCTCTGTGATCTGGAGTTGGAGGGTGTTCACCTCCTGTTTCAAACCAGTGAGGTTGTGGGCCAGGAAGAAGTTGACTTCAGTCAGATCATCGTGATCATACCCCTGGTTTGAGTCATCTGCCTTTACTTCTCTTCCATCTTTGTCCAGTTGCTTTTGGCTCTGATGCTGTAAGGGATCAGCAGCCCTGGTTAGGAGGGTGTTCCTCACCACACCTAGCCAGTCCTTTCGGTCTGCCATCTGGGCAGTTAGGCTGAGCATCTGCAACCTTTAGGCACGCTTGTGGTGAGAGTAAGGGCAAGAGACTACTGCACGATCAAACAGAATTTAGGGCTAAAGGCACAGTGAGCAGCCAGGTGTATAAAGCTAGGTTTAATAAATGACTTAAGATGGTTCTTAATGTCAAATTATTTATCAGAACGTACTGATGGCTCACAACGGGCTCGACCTCTGAACGAATGGAAGAGAGAAAGGGAGAGGAGGAGGAGAGCTTCCCATTGGATTGTGTTCATTAGTGGTGCTCAAAATTATGCCATAGCAATCGTTCAGATTACTTTTGTAACTGGCTCATAAAATTGAAACAACTGTTGTAAATTAACAAAATCAAGAAGGAAAGTATGTCTAGTTGCTTGTGGTTATATTGGGAAATTAAACCACACAAGAAAAAAAGGAAGATGTAAGTAAATCACAAAGATGAAAGAAATAATACTAGTAAAAATTAATAGCTGACTGCTATTATAATTAAAATCAATAAAAAGATTTAAAGAAGTGACTAAAACAGCAGAATGGGTTTAGATCAGTTCACACTGCACACACACAAGCTGTAGTTAAAGGCTTCACATAAATGATGCTAACCGCTAACTGTAGAAGCTATTAGTTAGCTTAGCCTGAGCGGAAGGGTTGCTAGGTGGGGTTAGCTTAGCCACCTAGCCTGGTTTGTTTACACCATGGCATCACAAGGTGATGAGTTAGCACTTCCTGTGACAAGTCGTTGTCATGGGAACCAATGCACACCACAGCAATTCAAACAGTTCATGAAGACTGTCTGCTCATTTCAAACTAGTTACGTACAGAGTTAAAATGTGACGCTTATACTTTCAGATTTTCAAAAACTTGATATTACATTCAGTAAAATGCAAATATGTTTTGGCATTTGCAAATTTTACTCATGTAAACTCTTCTCTCTACTTTAAACAACGTCTTGTACTTTTTAAAGGGTAATTACACAGTTTGCTGTAAGTCAAAGCTTGTTTAAGCATATATAGTTAAGTCCGTCTTGTGCAGGTATACTGATATTCCTTTCAGCGAGTGAAACACAGTTTTGGTCAAGAGGTAGCTATGCTTGTAGATGCAGCCAAAGTTTAGATGAATGACATCAATCTTAACTATAAAAGGGGAGCATTACCCAAATCTACATTTATATAACACTGTACTGAGATTCATTCATCAGAAACAGGTTAAGCAATACTGCAATTGGTATTTCTCCAACCAAAGCAGAATAATCAATTCTGGTACAGTTTACATGCCGCTGAGCTGAGATTCCTTCGTCAACACAGGCTTACACTCTAATACTGAGATTAGGATTTCTTCGCTAAAATCAGATTAACTTTACACTGATACCATTTGAACATATGCTAAAATGTCTTAAGACTCTTTCTGTTACGGCAGAGGTGTCACTTCAAGCTATAGTTTTATCTGCATCTAACAAGCCAGCACCATCGATCTACATGCGAATCAAACGTTGTCAAACGTCATGTCGGAATTATCAATTATTAAACACACTTTTAGTTGGACGATGGTTTAAGCGAGTGCGTTAGGCCATGCTGGCTTAACCAGCTCAATCTAGTGTCATATTTCAAAATAGCTCGTCGTGGATAGTCATGAGCATTTGAGATTTACACATTCACACAAGGTTTCCTTCCACTCCTACTGCAGACTCCTGCATTTCTGCGAACACACTTTTCATCTACTTTAAAAGCTTTATGCCCTATGCTGCCTAGGAACCTTTGTAGAAGCTATGGGTAAAGCACTGCGTTTGCAGTTCAAAGTCATTGGGGTCTTGAGAACCCCCTGCTGAGGGGCCTTGTGTGTTACAGGCCTCTGTGTCAGGTCACATGAGTGGCACTGTGTGAGGGCAGGTTGTGCTGTCCAAAGGGGTGACTAGCTGTTGTAGGAGGCAAAGGTCCTGTTGGTGTCCTCCATTCATTCCAGGTTTGTCTGAGTCGGTGGCAGTAACCTTGGGACTTTCAGATCTGCCCTGCTTGGTGTCGGGGGCAGCACTCAATCTGCATTCAGGCTTCTGGGTCTGAGAAATCCTTTATGCAGACTGGCTTCAGCTGCTGATAGCTAATTGGAGTTTTTCTGGCTGTTAAGTCAAAACTCATAGTGAATCTGGTGGGTGTGATCCAGAACAGAGAGCCTGTCTTGGTGGATCACACCAGTCAGGGACTTTGGAACAAAAGGGAATGTCTATTATGTTGGCATTGGTGCTGTGGTCTCCTAAGCTGCAGGCTCTGGCCCCTCCCCCCTTTGTGAAGGGTTGGGGGAGCTCTCGCTGCTGCTGCTGCGAAGTCCATCAGGTTGCAAGTTCCTTGTGTGGTCCATTTGTAGTTGTTCGGGCTGTTTCAGTTCTTTTCGGACCACAATGTGTTTGTCTCTCACACTGCTGAATTGTGGAGTCAGTGTTTGATTTTCAGTTCTGCATGCGGGTGGCCTTCAAGGGCCTTAGCTTTAGTGTCTCTTTAAATTCAAACCTTACGTTCCTTACGTTCTTTAACTGGCAAAGTTCAACAGCTGTCAGAGCCTCCTGAAGACTGGTGACCTCCCTCAATTGCTCTGCTCTGTCATGGTTCTTGCATCGGTCCTGTGCCTTCTCATGCTGAGTGGGTTGGTTCTCTGTGGAACTCAGTGACTTGCAGCGTTCGTTCAATTACCTCCTGTTGGAAGCCCGTATGAGCATGGGCTAAGGAGAGGATGAAGCTCTTTGTGGCTCAGGTCAGGTGTCACGTGTTTTGCTGGTGCTGCCGATCTCGCTGTCCCTTGCTCTGCGGTTGCAGGTCGTTGACTGCTTTAACTGAAGGGCTGGGTCCGCTGGGTCTCCAGGGGGTCCTGGATGTCCTGGGCAGACTGACACACTTTGGGGACATGAGAGAAAGAGATGGCACAGGCAAATGCAAGTTCGTACCGCTATGTGGGCCGTATAGGGAGTGACTAGCTGAAGTGGGGGAAGCCAGTGTGAGACTAAGGGGTTTAACTATCTTGGATGACAGCTGTAAGCGGTGTTGACTGATGACGGGGCTGGTACAAGTCATTACTATTACTCAGAATACAGATGATTCCTTTCCAGAGATTATCACCATAAGGTAAATGAATAGAACAAACTGGTAGAGAGAGAGAGAGAGAAAAAAAAAATGAAATAAGAAAAGGGAAAGGAAGGAAAGAGGTTTTTACCTATTTAGTTTTGCTAGGAGATATGTTTAATCAGGTGTCGCTGGTTCAAGTGATGACCTAATCTCTAGACTAACAGAGAAACACCAGATGCCTTGAGGTCGAAAGGAGAAGAAACAACGGGAAGAGTTTCTAGTCCTTTCCGGAGCCAAAAGTGCACTGGACGGTGACCGTACTTCATGTACTCAGTCAGCACTAAGGAGTGAGGAGGAGGAGCTGAGAGATAGGTGTTAGCATAGTAATAACCTATAACTCATTATGCCTCATTACGGAAACAACAGTTTCTAGAACTACTGTAATCCTATAAAAAAAAAAAAAAAAGGGAAGAGGGTGATGGTAGAATAACACAAAAAGGGTAAAACAGAAGGTCCTTTTAGCTCTAGGGAACCTAAAGAGAAGGTGAATACCTAAGTTGATTTAATTAAATGCTAAGTTTAATTAAAACCAACTTGGCTGAATAGAGATATTCAGACTGAAACCAAAAGGAAGTGAAGGAAATAAAAATGACATGTAGAGGAGGAATGAAGTTGAACAAACTAGAATTAGAATTTCCTAATAGATTTAGAAATCTAAAAGGAAAGGTAAACAGACAAAATTGATTTAGTTAACTTTTCAAATTTAACCAAATTCAACTTGGCTGCATAGGGATAGTCAGGTGAACAAAGTATTAGCATGAAGTAGAACTAAGATAGAGAAATAGGGTTAGGAAAAAAAAATGAATAGATAAATAAATAAAGAGTAAACTCGGAATTTCCTTGTAGCTTTAGGAGACAGGAAACTAAACAAATTGATTTAATTAAATTTTAAATTTAATTTAAATTCAACTTGACTGAATAGAGATACTCAGACTTGACAATGTGAGTGACGCCACGCACGCACACAGACACACACACACACACACACACACACACACACACACACACACACACACACACAAATGGTTTAAACCAGAGATGGGTGCCTTTGAGGCGTGCCTTGTTAAGCTTTGGAATTCAAGTGAATCGTTTGTCTTGCATCAGTGATTCAGAGCGTGTGTCAAACTGCCACAGTCACGTGATTTCAGTAAACGAGGCTTTGTGATGCATCCTAGCAGTTTCAAAGTGTTTCAAGATGTCCATGGTTCATCTCTAAGTCCCATGAACCCATGTCTATACATGATTGTACATGAAGTGTGTCTAACACATTTAAATGACGCATTTGATAAAGGGAAGTGACGTATTGTCATGTTTTGTCTGATATAGTTCAGTTTTTATTAACAAGCACTACCGTTTACTGAAATATCATGTCTTGACAGAAACCTCATGTTTAAGGATATTAGATGATTCATTGATCACTTAATTGATTACAACTTAATAATAACCATTTGTGAATGGCTTATTAAAGATGTCTCGTCTTCGTATATCTCTAGTATTCACTACGCTTACTGTTCTGACCCGCAAAGGGGCGTTTTGAGCGGTTCGAACAGTGAATCGTTTGTGACGCAATTGATTCATTTGATTCCGAGCTTCACAACGCTTTGTGTTCCCATCAACAGTTCAAATCAAAGTCCCTCCTAAAAGGGATCCCAAAGTCTATAAAGTCTTCGGCTTGAATGCTTCGCGCTCGTACGTGTCTAGGTGCTAGAAGGGTGCTAGCAGCTTTTAGTCGAGCTAAAGGGTTTTAACTTGTAGGGTATACGTGTAGGATTTCTATAGAGCTAGATTTGGCTACACGAGGTTTGTTGTTTGCACAACAGTCTGTGATGTGGGTGCTGTTATCAGACTTTCAGAGGTGTCTGCTCTCCACGCTCTGTTGTCATGCGTTGCCAGGAGACCAATGCCAGCCCGCAACACGATCAGAATAGAGCAGAATTCTAACCGCGCTGCAAGCCCGCATTGAGAACTCCAGTGTGGTCACGCATAACTCACAAATCACAACAACACATCAACTCACAGACAGTGGTGATTTCTAGTTAGCTAAGCTAGAATTTACACCACAAATTCGTTGCGTGTGTTTCATATGTGCGGTCCAGCGCATTAATATGAATACAGTGACGTAACGAATAGTAAAAAGGCCTTTAATCGGTGACTGGGGAGTCTCGCCAGAACACCATTACAAACTCTGTAGTGAGATTTCTTCGTCACACAGGTAAATTTATGCTGCTTAATCTGGAATTCCGTCATCAGAAAAAGGCTTATGCATTTACCGCTGAAAGTGGGGATTTCTTCGCCCAAGATCAGGGTAGTTTATTTGTTCGTGCTGCTAATCTGAGATTCCATCGTCAGAAAGACTTATGCATTTAAAACTGAAAGTGGGGGTTTCTTCGCCCAAATTTAGGTACATTTATTCTAATACCCTTTGTATGCGCTGCTAATCTGCGATTCCATCGTCAGAAAAGTATTACGCTCGTTTAGCAACTGAAATTATGATTTCTTCGATAATTTCACGTTAGCTTTTTCGTACAATTTAAATATGCATTATAGCATCGAGGAACGTTCTGCCATTCAAGGAATGCGCATTCAAAGCCCCAGTTTTGCTGATTTTATCAGAAATTTGTATGTGCATGTATAAGATGTCAATAAAGATTATCAAACACATAATTGATTACTGGTCCATCTGCAAACAATTGCTTAAAATGATGCCTCTCATTCTCCACCAAATATGTAGCGAAAATTAACTCAAAGGGGAAATATTAATAATTATTCATAACTCATTATGATTATTAATTATGATTAATTATGAATATGCAAATCCGTTAATCAGATTAACTGGACATAGCTACATTAAAATTAACATTACAATCAGTTAACCTGTTCGTCCAGTGAACGCTCAGTGTTGATTGTTTATTAATTCTAAGAAATGTTAATTTCCAAGTTATGGAAAACAATATTTCTTATTGTACTGTACTACTCAGAGCACGTAGTCCGGATCTATCACTTAAGAGGCAATTCATTAGCAGACGGAGTCAGAACCAAACATGTCTTGTGCACAATCTTTATTAACTAACTCACAAACACATAACTAAACTAACAAACACGTAACATAACATACACAAAGGGTCACACACACATACACAAGTCAGAATGAGTAATGATAGGGTTGAACCGGAAGAGATGCTGTTACTAGAGCTACATGAAATGTCAAAGGCAATCTGGAAAGGACTCATCAGTTTCTTTTAGCAATAGCAAAGGTAAGTCTTTACAAATCAATACTAAATCGCTGTTTAGCATTAAAATGTACGATACTTGCAAGATGCCTTTAGGCTGAGGAGCGTCGGATCTGCAGGTTGAGGATAACTCTTGACGTTATCGTCTGAAGTTTTTGCCAGTCTGTTGGGTGATGAGCACATGGCTGGGTGTTGTAGGCCAGGGGCCTACCAGCCTTGCGGCCGGGCCTAGAGAGGCCGGCCGCAAGGAGATTTGTTCGGTCCAGAAGCAAGGAAGAAGAGGGGGAGTGGCACTGTTCGCTGGTTTTTAACCTCTGGTCAAAGTCACACCTCTCAGTTGTTGACCGGACCAATGAAGATGTTGTAATTCTGGGTGGCAACACCCCTCCTGTCAGGGCTTTTACAACCCAGAAAGATTAACAAGCTGAGTTCTTGAATCAGAACTATTAAAGATTCTTTTAATACTGATGTGTTGCACAGGTATGGATGTACCGCATACACAAGCATTTAAATCTTCCCGCTACGAACGTATAGACACTAAACATGGCATGATTGAAGTTACCGTGCAGGTCATAACATTTAACAATCATCAAACATGTAAATACAATGAGTACAATACAACATCAGTAATAATGGATACCATTTCCTGAGAAGGATTCATTTATAGCACAGTCTGTCTATACATTAATGCCATAGAGTCTGTGTTCTGTGTGGAAAATGCAGGGAAGATGCAGATTTTCTGTGTCTCTACTCTGTTCTCCATGCGGCAACCGCATTCCTCAGCGCAATAAACTTGTAACTGAAAACTACCCGGGGATGGGGACAGACTCCAGAGTGAGCTTAAAACTATTGGTTAACTAACCAATAATTGTGTCTGATTTGCCTCAGTCATTACACCTGAATGCATTTGCACACGCTTCTGTTTCTTGACAGACACATGCAGCGCTTCTGCTCACACAGCCTGAGACACATTTGTCCAAGATGCCGTTTGAACATCGGTAACGTTTAATGGTTGCATCGGACACGTTTCGGTGGTTTTAAATTGACGCTCGTGACTTAAAGTCAAGAGCTTTTACTGTGATTTAGGCAAGCGCGCTCATAATAGAAGCGGCTTGAGAGCGCGGCTCATGGTTGCATAGCAATGACAGACGCCACTGGAGCAAAAGCGCATTGGAAAGAAGGAGAATGCGGCGCGGGCGCTTATGTGACGCGATATGTGAATGCCCCCATAGAACGGCGACTTTTTCTTTGCATATTAGTCATAATGTCCCGCGGGCCGGTAGTTTGAGACCACTGCCATAAGTGATAACAAAATAAAACAAAAGTTTTAGAATAACTCGCGGGCCGCACTAACACTAAACTTTGATGTCAGGTGGGGGGCCACAAAATATCATCCCGTGGGCCGCGAGTTTGAGACCCCTGGGTTAGAGCCTAACAACATCATGCAAGCCATCTAACAATTCTCATCTCATTTAATTTTCCTTCTTTTACTTAGGTTCTTTTCTTTTCCATTGAGAGTCTTGTACCCTTTCAAAGGCTACACTCAAGCTGTGCTGAGCGCTGTGGGAACGTCTTTAGTCGTGACCAGCTGTGAATATGTGTAAAACAATGTCAATGAAACTGACCTACAGTGGGTACAGAAAGTATTCAGACCCCCTTAAATTTTTCACTCTTTGTTATATTGCAGCCATTTGCTAAAATCATTTGATTTCATTTTTTTTCCCTCATTAATGTACACACAGCACCCCATATTGACAGAAAAACACAGAATTGTTGACATTTTTGCAGATTTATTAAAAAAGAAAAACTGAAATATCACATGGTCCTAAGTATTCAGACCCTTTGTTCAGTATTTAGCAGAAGCACCCTTTTGATCTAATACAGCCATGAATTTTTTTGGGAAAGATGCAACAAATTGCTCACACCTGGATTTGGGGATCCTCTGGCATTCCTCCTTGCAGATCCTCTCCAGTTCTGTCAGGTTGGATGGTAAACGTTGGGTTTAATTTAGGGTTTAAGTCAGGGCTCTGGCTGGGCCATTCAAGAACAGTCACAGAGTTGTTGTGAAGCCACTCCTTCGTTATTTTAGCTGTGTGCTTAGGTTCATTATCTTGTTGGAAGGTAAACCTTCAGCCCAGTCTGAGGTCCTGAGCCCTCTGGAGAAGGTTTTCGTCCAGGATATCCCTGTACTTGGCCGCATTCATCTTTCCCTCGATTGCAACCAGTTGTCCTGTCCCTGCAGCTGAAAAACACCCCCACAGCATGATGCTGCCACCACCATGCTTCACTTTTGGGACTGTATTGGACAGGTGATGAGCAGTGCCTGGTTTTCTCTACACATATCGCTTAGAATTAAGGCCAAAAAGTTGGTCTCATCAGACCAGAGAATCTTATTTCTCACCATCTTGGCAAACTCCATGTGGGCTTTCATGTGTCTTGCACTGAGGAGAGGCTTCTGTCGGGCCACTCTGCCATAAAGCCCCGACTGGTGGAGGGCTGCAGTGATGGTTGACTTTCTACAACTTTCTCCCATCTCCCGACTGCATCTCTGGAGCTCAGCCATAGTGATCTTTGGGTTCTTCTTTACCTCTCTCACCAAGGCTCTTCTCCCCCGATAGCTCAGTTTGGCCGGACGGCCAGCTCTAGGAAGGGTTCTGGTCGTCCCAAACATCTTCCATTTAAGGATTATGGAGGCCACTTTGCTCTTAGGAACCTTAAGTGCAGCAGAATTTTTTTTGTAACCTTGGCCAGATCTGTGCCTTGCCACGATTCTGTCTCTGAGCTCTTCAGGCAGTTCCTTTGACCTCATGATTCTCATTTGCTCTGACATGCACTGTGAGCTGTAAGGTCTTATATAGACAGGTGTGTGGCTTTCCTAATCAAGTCCAATCAGTATAATCAAACACAGCAGGACTCAAATGAAGGTGTAGAACCATCTCAAGGATGGTTAGAAGAAATGGACAGCACCTGAGTTAAATATATGAGTGTCACAGCAAAGGGTCTGAATACTTAAGACCATGTGATATTTCAGTTTTTCTTTTTTAATAAATCTGCAAAAATGTCAACAATTCTGTGTTTTTCTGTCAATATGGGGTGCTGTGTGCACACTAATGAGGAAAAAAAATGAACTTAAATGATTTTAGCAAATGGCTGCAATATAACAAAGAGTGAAATATTTAAGGGGGTCTGAATACTTTCCGTACCCACTGTAATTATTAACTTAGGGGCTGCTTAAATTACACCTTTTTAACTGAAAACAGAAGACTTTTAATGCGTTCTTGCCATTCATTTACGTGTTTAGTCTATAGGTTTGCACGTTTGAATGTGTATGTGCGCAGACGCTTAGTCTTTTTTACAAAGTGACATTGCCAAATTACTTGCCTCTTGTATTACCCGCATAATACAGAAAAAAATGTCGTTTCTGCGGATCTATGCGAACTGGAATCATTTTGATAACATTTTATCTATACATAGGGAAAGGAAAGGAAAGGAGGCCTTCGCAGGGGATAGTTTAGTTGACACTTCAGGGCTGCGTTTTCATCATTTCTAGGTGCAGGTTCTTCATCTCATCTGGATACGGCCTGGATCTGGCAGAACACTTGTGAGTTGGCCCACCCTTTGCAGCTATAACAGACTCAAATCTTCTGGGGGAAGGCTTTCCACAAGTTTTAGGAGTGTGTTTATGGGAATTTTTGACCATTCTTTTAGAAGTGCATTTGTGAGGTCAGGCAGTGATGTTGGTGAGAAGGTCTGGCTTGTAGTCTCCGCTCTATGCCAAAGGTTTTCTTTCGGGTTGAGGTCAGGACTCTGTGCAGGCCAGTCAAGGTCCCTTCACACCAAACTTGCTCATCCATGTTTTTATGGACCTTGCTTTGTGCACTGGTGCACAGTCATGTTGGAACAGGAAGGGGCCATCCCCAAACTTTTCCCACAAAGTTGGGAGCATGAAATTGTCCAAAATGTCTTGGCATTAAGAGTTCCTTTCACTCGAACTAAGGGGCCAAGCCCAACCCCTGAAAAACAACCCCACACCATAATCCCCCCCTCCACCAAACGTTACACTTGGCACAATGCAGTCAGGCAAGTACTGTTCTCCTGGCAACTGCCAAACCCAGACTGGTCCATCGGATTGCCAGACAGAGAAGCGTGATTCGTCACTCCAGAAAACACATCTCCACTGCTCTAGAGTCCAGTGGCAGCGTGCTTTACACCACTGCATTCGACGCTTTGCATTGCACTTGATGATGTAAGGCTTGGATGGAGCTGCTCGGCCATGGAAACCCATTCCATGAAGCTCTCTATGCACTGTTCTTGAGACCACATGAAGTTTGGAGGTCTGTAGCTATTGACTATTGGCTATTGAAATTTGGCAACTTCTGCACACTGTGCACCTCAGCATGCTCTGACTCCACTCTGTGATTTTACAAATACACTTTGTGGCTGAGTTGCTGTTGTTCCCAATTGCTTCCACTTTGTTATGATACCACTAACAGTTGACCATGGAATATTTAGTAGTGAGGATATTTCACGAATGGACTTATTGCACAGGTAGCAACCTATCACGGTGCCATGTTTGAATTCACTGAGCTCCATTCCTTCACAAATGTTTGTAGAAGCAGTCTGCATGCCTAGGTGCTTGATTTTATACACCTGTGGCCATGGAAGTGATTGGAACACCTGAATTCAATGATTTGGAGGGGTGTCCCAATACTTTTGGCAATATAGTGTATATCTTTAATTGGACCTCAGCACTATTTCTGGATAAATAAAGTGCATTAAGTACAAAATTAGTTGTTCCAATTAAGCAGACTTTAAGTATATTAATTTAGTATACCAAAAGTACAATTGCAGGGTATTTATATTAAGAAAAAATGTAAATGTATTTGTAGTAAACTTTGTAGTAAAATAAATGTATTTCAAATACATTTTGGTATATTTATTTTTCACTAGGGCTCCCCTGCTTTCCTTTTAATATCACACTTAGAAAGGAGCAAAATCACATTAAAGTTTACTTTTCAATTCATTAAATCTCTCAAGTATAATCCCCTGATGTTTGGCAAAGATTCAAACATATTAGTTTATGTCCAAAACCACTTATGAGAAAAACATGCCTTTATCTCCAAAATCTGTGTCCCATTTCACAGAGCTGGCATCATTTCCACCTTCATCTCTGCAGTCTTTCTGCAATTATATTTATTTTGCGCTAAGATGTGAAACCAAGTCCGCTCATTTGAACCCAAATCAAACATTGCGCTGTATATTCTGCACTTTAGGAGGCATATTTTCCCAATGTTTCCTACCGCATCATTTCCATTTTTAACATTCAGTTACCGTTACTGTCTTTATGACATCAGGCGGTAAAGTGTTTATTTTCATGTTGAATGTTTACCCAACCGCTTTGTCTTCTTGTGAGTTGAATTTTCACTTGTCTGCCTTGCCTTTGGTTGTTGACAACTTGTTTGTTTCAACATTATCATAATAACTTAACATAAATAACCCATTTACTAACATGCATAACGATGTCATTATATTAAGAGTGCAACATTTTTGAGAGACATTGTCATTGATGCAAGGAGGCAACAAACAACAACAGTGAGACTTAAGATAATCAAACGCTCTTACAAGCCCAACTGTGTGTGCACCATTCAGAATATTGTATGTGCACGGGTATATGTGTGTGTGTGTGTGTGTGTGTGTGTGTGTGTTCAGAGGGTTCAGACATCTGTTAATGATTCTGCAGATGTTGGGGGAGGGAGGGGGGTCTTTAACAACAGGAGCTGTATTGTGTTGTCTCTCATTCTGCTTTGCATTGGGCTCATTTCTGTGTGTGCTCAGAGTCTGACGTACTTCTCAGTGTGCATTCACCAATCACTTGCACCATGGAAGCCTATATTACAGGAAACAATGGTTTCATAATAACATCCATTGATAAGAAGCATCATTAAGTGAATGTAAACAGTTTTTTGGATGTGTCACAATAGTTGTGTCCCAATTCAGAAGCTGCAGGACTCGAACTTCAAAGGCCATGCCTTCGAAGGCCCCAAAGGTCACAGGGTTCACACACTGTCTAAATATGTTCAACATGATCCATTTCTGCATATAATAAAGAGAATTCTGGGATAGGCAAGGGGAACAAAGGATGCATTTGGAGGAGCCTTTGAACTGGGACAGACTTCGTCATGCTGCGGTGACACAATCGGCCTGTCATTGTGACTTTAGAAGGATGCAGCCTCTGAATTGGGACGCAGCATGTCAGTATATTCGATCCGTGCATTAGATCTTAAAGTGACAGCAGCCTAATGAACTTGCTGCTGTCTGCGTCCTTAATGATAATCAAAGTACAAAAGAAAAAGAGAGAATGATTCACTGCTCTTGATTTAGTAACTTTAATAATGATAATTTATATTTAATTTATAGTGTAAAGATTATGTTGTAGAGAGCGATACATAAAATGCATTATCATTCTGATACATTGACTATGTAGACAAGCCTGTATAATTCACTCTTCCACTTCTTCTGAATCATTAGTATCCATGTATACTAAGTGAAGCATGGGTGTAGAGTTTCATTCAAGCTATGTTAAGGCATGAATTCTTTTCTTTTTTTTTTTTTTTTCACAAATTTTTTTAAATGTCATTTTGTTGATCAAAGATGAGTTTTAAAGGATGAAATTATTGACTACAGTCCCCCTGTAGTCAACTTTATCCCTTAAAACTCATCTTAATCTTCTTAAATTTAAATATTACATTTATCCTATTATAGACATATTATAGTGTGATTAATAAGTAGATTATAGATTTACTTTGTCATTTGTGTAGACTACATAGACTATTATTGTAAAGCTATAGTAAAATTGGTGATATTAGAGAAGATGTCTTGTTTTTGGTTCCTGTTTTGGGTAAATGTCAGCTTTTAAAAGTGAAAACATTCCATTAACACAACATTCTGCAGTATTTTAATAATAATAAAAAAAGACTTTAAAATAGACATACAAGAAAATGCTACGGTGCTCAGCATGAATGAGTACACCCCCTTTGAAAAGTAACATTTTAAACAATATCTCAATGAACACAAAAACAATTTCCAAAATGTTGACAAGACTAAGTTATATATAATGTCTCGGTTACAAAGGTAACCCTCGTTCCCTGAAGGAGGGAACGGAGACGTACGTCGGACAGACCGACAAATAGGAATCTCGCTAGAGAGGCCAATCTACTTTGAGTGTAACTAAAACGAGCCAATGCACATTGGCATGCAATCATATGCATCAGCTGCTCGCCTCGCAGCGCGGGTATATAATGAGCAGCAGGTGCGTTGCATATTCAGGTTTTCGCTGAGGAGCCAAACCGGATAGGCGGCAGCATCAGCGTGGTACAGCGACTGTGGCGACGGGACGTACGTCTCCGTTCCCTCCTTCAGGAACGAGGGTTACCTTTGTAACCGAGACGTTCCCATTCAGTCGGTCACGTTCGACGTACGTCGGACAGACCGACGAATAGAATCCCTACCAAAGCGCCACAGGAGCTGCCCCCTTCCAGCGCTCTGCTGTAAGCCACCTGAACCCCCTTGCCTGAGGATGGTGGGACAGGGCTAACACAGAGAGAGTCGATCACTGCTGTTTCCCAAAACCCATTCAGTGAGACTATTGGATAACGCTGGGAAAGCGTACCCTTTCGCTGGGAAAGGAACGCTGCGGAAGCCACATCCTTCCCCGAAGGAGTTATGTGGAGAAGTACATATGGACTAACCCTGTAGGGCTGTGCTACATATGGAAGAGTTGGGGTGACTCCAACCCGATGAAGGGTAGGTTCTCCCAGAGGGAAAGACATGGGCTTCGTTTAGGAGCAACCGTGGAACCAACCATATGGGATCCCGTAGGGTCACACATATGGAACCCAGCCTAAACCCGGTTCTCAAGGATACAACGGAGTATAGGCCTGGCGCCAGACGCTCCGCCACGTCGGCTGCCGAAGGGATATCGGAGGACTCGACAGGGTCTGCCTTGTAGGGACTCTCTGGAGAAAAGAAGCGCATGTAGCGCAGCAAGCCGACACTAAGCCGGGGCCTCTCCGTGCCTCTGACCTGTGGCGAGAACACGGGAGGAGACCGGCTCGACACGAAGGCTATAGTATCTAGCGAACGTGTTAGGTGTCGCCCAGCCCGCAGCTCTACAAATGTCTGTCAGCGAGGCGCCACGAGCCAGCGCCCAGGAGGATGCGACACCTCTCGTGGAGTGAGCATGCAACCTGAGCGGGCAGGGCACGCCCTGAGCTTGGTAAGCCAGGGCGATGGCATCCACTATCCAGTGGGCCATCCTCTGCTTGGAGACAGCCTTTCCCTTCTGCTGGCCTCCATAACAGACAAAGAGCTGGTCTGAGGTCCTGAGGCTTTGGGTTCTGTCTATGTACTGTCGCAAAGCGCGAACTGGACAGAGCAAAGCCAGGGCTGGGTCTGCCTCCTCCGAGGGCAGCGCTTGCAGGCTCACCACCTGGTCCCTGAAGGGAATGGTAGGAACCTTGGGCACATAGCCAGGCCGGGGTCTTAGTACCACGTGGCTATCACCCGGCCCGAACTCCAGGCACGATTCGTCGACCAAAAATGACTGCAGGTCCCCTACCCTCTTGATGGAGGCCAATGCAACCAGCAGCAAAGTCTTCATAGACAGAATCTTTAAGTCTGCCGATTGCAAAGACTCAAAGGGAGCAATCTGAAGTGCTCTTAGCACCAGAGCGAGGTCCCAAGAGGGTATGGAGGGGGGACGAGGAGGATTTAACCGTCTCGCCCCCCTAAGGAACCTGACGACCAGGTCATGCTGACCAACAGATTTGCCATCTATGTGGTCGTGGTAAGCGGAGATAGCAGCAGTATGGACTTTGAGGGTGGAGGGGGACAGCCTACGCTCCAACCCTTGCTGCAAGAAGGAAAGCATGACTTCGATCGAGCATCTTCGGGGGTCTTCTCGGCGAGAAGAGCACCACTCGACGAAGCACGTCTCGCAGACAGTGCACGTGCCGAAGTGATGGTGTTAAGTACCTCAGGGGGTAAGTCACCTAGAACCTCCGCGTCCCGTCCAGGGACCAGACATGGAGTTTCCAGAGGTCTGGACGCGGGTGCCAAAGAGTGCCCCGTCTCTGAGAAGAAGGTCCTTCCTCAGAGCAATGGGCCAGGGAGGGCTGTCGCAAGGAGTGAAAGTTCTGGGAACCAGGTCTGGTTGGGCCAATAGGGCGCAACTAAGAGGACCTGCTCCTCGTCCTCCCTGACTTTGCACAGGGTCTGTGCAAGTAGGCTCACTGGGGGAAACGCATATTTGCGAAGGCCCCGGGGCCAGCTGAGTGCCAGTGCATCTGTCCCGAGTGTTCCCTCGGAGAGGGGGTAAAAACAACTGGCAGTGGGAGGTTTCCGGTGAGGCAAACATGTCTACCTGAGCCTCTCCGAACTCTCTCCAGATCAGCTGGACCACCTGGGGGTGGAGTCGCCACTCTCCTGGCAGCTCAGCTCGTGATAGCTCATCGGCCACATGGCTGAGCACACCAGGGACAAGAATGGCACGAAGCGACCTCAGACGCTTCTGACTCCAGAGGAGGAGATGGCGGGCAAGTTGCGACATGCGACGGGAGTGTAGACCACCTTGACGGTTGATGTACGCAACGGTCGCAGTGTTGTCCGTACGGACCAGTACATGCTTGCCCCGTAGCGGCCCTTTGAGGCGGCTCAGAGCAAGACGTACTGCTAGCAACTCGAGGCAATTGATGTGCCAATGCAGATGGGGTCCCGTCCAAACCCCTGACACTGCATGCCCGTTGTACGTGGCACCCCAGCCGGTGGCAGAAGCATCTGTGAATACCACAGCATGCCGGGACACTTGTTCTAGGGGCACTCCTGCCCGGAGAAACAAAGGGTACGACCACGGACTGAAGGCTTGGCGGCACTCCTGAGTGATTGGCACCCGGAACGTGCCGCGTTGCCACGCCCATCTCGGGACTCAGCCGTGAAGCCAGTGTTGAAGCAGTCTCATGTGAAGCAGACCGAGCGGGATTACTGCCGCCGCGGCCGCCATATGCCCCAGGAGCCTCTGAAAGAATTTCAGTGGGACCGCTGTCCTGCCATTGAACGTATTCAGGCAGTTCAACACCGACTGAGCACGTTTCTCTGTGAGGCGTGCTATCTGTTCGACCGAATCCAGCTCCATACCGAGAAAAGAGATCCTCTGCACAGGGGAGAGTTTGCTCTTTTCCCAGTTGACCTGAAGACCCAACTGGCTGAGGTGTCTGAGCACCAAATCCTTGTGTTCGCACAACTGACCCTGGGACTGTGCTAGAATGAGCCAGTCGTCGAGGTAGTTGAGAATGCGAACACCCTGTTCTCTCATGGGAACAAGGGCTCCCTCTACGACTTTCGTAAAGACGCGGGGAGACAGGGCCAGCCCGAAGGGTAGGACTCTGTACTGATATGCTCGACCTTCGAACGCAAAGCGCAGGAATGGCCTGTGTCGCGGAAGAAACGAGACATGGAAGTACGCGTCCTTCCAGGTCGATCGCTGCAAACCAATCTCGGGGACGGATGCACTCAAAAATGCGCTTCTGCATAAGCATTTTGAACGGTAGCTTGTACAGGCTCCGATTCAAAACTCGCAGGTCCAAGATCGGTCGTAACCCACCGCTCTTTTTGGGTACAATGAAGTAGGGACTGTAGAACCCTGACCTCATATCGGCTGGAGGGGCCGGCTCTATCGCGTCCTCCGCCAGTAGGACTGCGATCTCCGCACGCAAGACAGGGGCAACGACATCTTTCACTGTAGTGAAGAGGACGTCCCTGAACTTGGGGGATGCCGGGCGAACTGAATCGCATAGCCGAGCCTGATGGTCCGAATGAGCCAGCGAGACGGACTGGGGAGCGCTAACCAGGCTCGCAGAGACCGTACAAGGGGCAGCGAGGTGGAACACATTGACGCAGCTCGGGGGGCTCTCTTTGTGAGGCGGCCCGAAGCGGCGTCACAGTGTGCTAGGCAACACTTACCTGGTTCCACGGATGGACAGAGGGAGCAGTCGAGGCTTTGGCTGCCCGCTGCTCGCTGCTGTCCGCTGGCGACAGAAGAGGGGGATGAGAGTGGTGAGGTTTTTCTCCTCCCACTGCTCTCCAAACCCTCTTCAGACCTGGAAATGGAGGAACTGCTCTTTTAATTTTGGGTACCGCTGCCTCTTGGGTCAGTGGCGGAACAGAAACAAACCCAATAAAAGGATTTACCACCCGGCCCTCCTCCAGGGGTGGAAGAGCAGCCCCACCCATCTCTGGGTCGCCCGTCTCAGGGGTGATTCTCACCAACCACTTAAACAGCTGCAGAGACGGGAGGCGCTGGGCTCAGTCCTCGACAGTGTCACCGAAAAGGCCACCTTGTAAGATGGGAGCATTGAGAAAGCATTTAGCTTGACAACCTCTCGCACCTCACAAGGTAAGCCAGGGGGCACTTCTGGACCACTGAGGTGGACATCGTCTGGCTGAGGGCCTGCGCCGTGACTTTGATCACGGTTAGTCAACAAGCGCAGCTCAACCCCAGCACAGAACTACCCTCATGCAAAAAGAGTGCCTTGGCCTCACATACAGGGTGGGTGTGGTCTGTGTACAGCCACCCCATCCAATAGGGTAGTGAGAGAGGAAAAACGTCTGCAGATTTTGGCACTTTTGGCATTCCATATTTATGGCACCAACATACCCCCATACTGCCAAGTTTTCCATGCACATCTGGAAGACCCAGGAAAGCATGGCTGTAAACTCCCAATCTGAGTCAGCATAAGCACACACCATTACAGTGGGCAGCGTCACCCTCATTTCCAGAGCATAACAGCACTCTCTCCGATGCTGCAATCGACGTCTGTCCCTCAGCTGGAGCTCTGAATGAAATGCTAGGTTCCCCTATGAGAAGGACCAGCAATCCAATCCAGAAACTGCACAGCTTGCAATGCGCTAGAGAGGGAGGGGCCCTAGGGGGTTGGTTCCCCGAAGGAACCCCTCAACTTCATGTCACCCAAGCCATATCAGCAAAGTAGACCTCTTCTGGTGCACCAGAGAGGGCGCTACAATGGAGATTATGCAAGGGAACCGCGCATCTAGAGTGCCGAGCGAGCGCTGGGTTGCCGTGACAACCCGCGGTGCAGCCCGGCAGCTCGACGGCACACGACACGCAGAGGAGCGAGAGGTTTGCTCTCGCTGATCTCCACGGTCTCCCAGAGTGTCGGGCAGACCCGCGGCTGTGCTTTTACACACAAGCGGCAGCTGGCCAACAACAGAGGGGACTCAAGCTTCCCGGAGAAAGAAGAGTCACGACCGGCGTGTCGACGTGATCATGTTCTCATATGAAAACATGAAACACCCACGAACATCGTTTCAACACGCGCCCAGACATGTGAAACAGTGATCGTGGCCGTCAGTGAGGACAGGAACGACCGCATCCAGAAACACAAGTAGGATGTCATCTTTAAAAAGACGCGAATCTACTTGTGTAAGCTCTTTCAGGGACTTTACTCTTTTAAAAGTGCTGAAGCACGCAGGGGAACGGCCGCCGCAACACAGACAGGGATTGTGTGCAGCCTGTCGTGTGCTCTCTCTCTCTCTCTTTGAAGGCGCTCACTCTTACCAGCCGTAAAAACGGCTTTTCAGCGTTCAAAAGCGCACCGTACCGGCCGTGAGAACAGCCTTCTGACGCTGTCAAAACAGCTATTTGCTCAAAAACGGCAAACGAAACAAAAACAGAAAAAGAGAGGACTTTGACCCCGCTGCTGTGCTGTTCGCCCACACTCGGAAAAAAAGAGAAGTTCAACCAAAAAGCTTGACTCGTCTTCTAGCAGACACTCGCTTGCAGAGAACAGGAACAAACACCGTTCGGCTACGAAGCGAAAAGCTGAAGATGCAACGCACCTGCTGCTCATTATATACCCGCGCTGCGAGGCGAGCAGCTGATGCATATGATTGCATGTGCATTGGCTCGTTTTAGTTACACTCGAAGTAGATTGGCCTCTCTAGCGAGATTCCTATTCGTCGGTCTGTCCGACGTACGTCGAACGTGACCGACTGAATGGGAACATCTGTTTTACTTATAACATGAAAGTAAGGTTAATATATAACTTAGAGAACAAATTTTCAGTTTTACTCAAATTAGGGTGGTGCAAAATGAGTACACCCCACTGAAAAGTCTCTGGAGCAAAGCTAAATTTTAGACTACAAATGTCTAATTTAACAAGAATTCAACCACAGGTGAGTGTAATTATTCATTACACAGGTGTCCAGCAGACAGTTGATTATAAAAGGGTGTTAAAACCCCTTCCCATTTCATGCTGCCAGCAGTGGCATCACATGGAAGAGAAAAGTCACAAGAAAGATGAAGGCTACAAGAAGATCAACAAATCTTTACTTATCAGTCAGAATACTGTAGCAAAAGTGGTTCAAAAATTAAAAAAAGATGGAACTGCAACCATCTCACAAGAGATGTCTAGGTCATCCACAGAAGTTAACACCTCGACAGGAGCGTCTTCTAATGAGAAGGGTCGAAGAAAATTGCATGCAAGTTCACTGCAGTTATCTAAAGAAGTAGAAAGCCAAACTGGGGGTGACTATTTCCTGTGACACAATACGGCATACACTGCAGAGGAATGGCATGCATGGGCATGCAACACCTATGGGGAATTCTGAAGAGACATGTTGAGCATCACTCTCCAGTCTCTAAAAGAGAGATGGATGTTGCAAAACGTCGCCAACTTGTTCATTCCATGCCTAGAAGACTTGGTGCTGTCATTAAAATTCATGGAGGCTTATAATGATTATGGCAGGAGATTTCAATTTGTTGATGGATGAGGAATTAGATACTCAGAGTACAAGAAAACATAAATCAGTAAAAGGGGCTACACTTCTGCAACAAGCAGGTGAGGAACTTGGATTGACAGTTGTGTGGCGTTGCATGCACTCACAGATTAAGGAATTTACATATTACTCTGAAGCACATAATATTTATTCCAGATTAGATTATATATTTACATTCAAAAATGATGTGCTAAGGATGAAGAGAAATTTTACCAAAATGTAGTGATCATGCAGCAATGATAATGGAAATGGATCTTGGGAGTATACAAGACTTCAATTGGAGGCTGAATATCTTCTTAGGGATACTATTTTTAAAGATAAAATCTAGCGTAGCGTCAGTTCTGGCAGGTCACGTAGTCAAGTTTGATCAGCTGACTCCCAGGTGACTTGCGCACCTATAGGATACGACGCCTATACGGCATCTATATATAAGCTCCTCCGTATTATCAGCAGCTATCATTTTCAGGGCAAATTACCCTCCTCCATCCCCAGCTCCTCCTCTCTTATCAGGATTGGCCTTATTATTTCCCCTGAATCAGACTAATTCTCGAAAAATGTGTATGTTAAATCATGAATATGATATCTGATGTTGGTCCTGTTCTGTTTACCCTGGGGGTTTATTGCTGCTCTCCCTGCTCTTATATGCTAGGCTGCATATGCGCAGGGAGTTCTTGCCCAGAACAGAACCATACCGCCAATACAAACTCTATATTTTTAATTTGAGAGTGGTCCTGACAAAATAACATGCTGTTTTAGAAATTATATACAGAGTAATAAGAATGGAGAAGTGGCACCAGTTATATTATGGGAGGCTGCTAAAGCCACAATGAGAGGGGAAATTATAGCATATGCATCATGGAAAAAGAACAGAGAAGTTAAACTTGGAAAATAAATTAAAAGTTTACAAGAAAAGCACAATACAAATAAAAATAAGGAGGTTTATGAAGAGTTAAAGAATGTTATGAAGTCTTTGGATAAAATAGAAATTGCAGAAATCGAGAAGAACTTAATGTATACTAGACAGAAATATTACGATAATAGTGCAAAATCTTTAAGAAGGTTACCATTTAAATAAAAAACAAAACAAAAACAAAGCAAAAAAAAAAAAAAAAAAATCTGCAATAATGAGTATAAGGGATGAAGGGTTAGTTGAAAGAAAGAGAAAGCTAGAAATAGTTTTGTGCTTTAGAGATTATTACCAGTCTCTTTATAAACCAGATTCTGAATGTTTGGATACAAGTAAAATTAAAAATTATTTGAATTCCTTGAATCTTCCTACAATAACAAGTCAACAAAATAAAGGGTTGACCTCTCCAATAGCAGAAGAAGAGATTTTAAGAGTTAATAAAAAAAAGTAAAACAGAAAAATGTCCAGGGAGTGATGGATTTACAAATGAATTTATAAGGAATTCAATAAACTGCTGTCCCCAATATTATGTGAGGTTTTTAACTGGATTTTAGAACAGGATGAGTGGCCACAAACATGGAACTCATATATTATAACTGTAATATTAAAGTCAAGTCAAGTCACCTTTATTTATATAGCGCTTTTTACAATGTAGATTGTGTCAAAGCAGCTTTACATTGATAACTGGTACATTATTTTAGCTGCACAGCAGCTCTTAAAGAATAGTGTCAATGCAGGCAGGTTTGTTATCATTGCCAAATTTGGAGTATTATTATTACACAGCCCAGATTAAGCCAATTCTGAGCTAGATGAAAGCAGATAACAAATCAAAGTGGAAATGTATGGAAACTGGGTCACTTGACGCAATGAGTACAATGATATTTTGTGGAAGAAATAAAAAGGTAAATACTAGTTATTATTGTATAGGTGAAACTTTTAAATGTTGGAGAATAATTTGTAAAGTAATGAATATTAGTGATCATGAGATGGTTTGTTTAAGAGAAATAGCAAGAGACCATTTTAAACCAAATACTTTTGATGATGTATTTAAGTTCTGGGCCAGGAAAGGACTTCAAAGATTTTATCAAATATATGGAGACAATTCCTCTCTCAAGATCCATTAATGTACTAAAAACATATTTAAATCAGTTCATGTGAGTACAGTGGTTCAATATTAATATTATAAAGCCACAAGAATATTTTTGGTGTGCCAAAAAACCCCCCAAAATAACGACTTATATACTGATGGTTGATTTCAAAACACTGCTTCAGGATCAGCGTGTTGAATCATGATTCGGATCGCGTGTCAAACCACCAAACTGCTGAAATCACGTGACTTTGGTGCTCCAAACCGCTGATTCAACACAAAAGATTCATAATGCTCCGAAGCTTCATGAAGCAGTGTTTTGAAATCCGCCATCACTAAATAATTTCGTTATTTTGTTTTTTTTTGGTGCACCAAAAATATTCTCGTGGCTTTATAATATTAATATTGAACCACTGTACTCACATTAACTGATTTAAACATGTTTTTAGTACATTAATGGATCTTGAGAGAGGAAATGTCATTGCTGGCTATGCAGGCCTCACTGAGCCATCGGATTTCAACTGAAATCTTAATTTGCGTTCCGAAGATTAACAAAGGTCTTATGGGTGTGAAATGGCATGAGGGTAAGTAATTAATGACATTATTTTCATTTTTGGGTGAACTAACTCTTTAAGCTTCATAATGACAGAAAAAACATCTCGCAGGACTCCACACTACATGCTGTGGGAGCCACTGGCCCCTTAAATGAAGACATTGTGGCAAAAACATGGTTTTTGAATAGGGCTGGACAGTTAACGATATCATGTCAAGATCACAATTAAATTTATGGCTAAAAAAGTAAGCTCTGGACATTTTTACTGTATATGGATTAATCTAATCCATCTGCAGTCTCACTGTATGAGGACAATCCACTTGAACTTCATCTCCAGAGCTGCTCTTGAGTCACTTCACAATGATGTGGATGCACCTGTCTGAAAATTATTCAGTTTTAACCATCAAATGTTTCAGGAATTTGTTTTGTGTTCCCTAGTAATTTTCTTTTTCCTCTTTTTAATCAATGATCAACAGGTGGTGACAAGGATGAATACTGGTCAAAAAAGAGAATAACCTTCTCCAACGAAGATCACTGATGTGACCGTGCTTTTAAAGGAGAAGATTGTCCTGGACAATTTAAAGGATGTTGCATGCCTTTGCTGTGCTGATGGAGCTGCTTCATGACTGGACATCAGTTATCCTAAGGAGGTCATGAAAATTGGCCGTGATGCGTGTTCTGTATGTATTCATGGACTCAACGAACTTTTAGCATATAATCTGACAAATCTTCAATGCTTGTTCATTGTTGTTTAGTGGAGAAATTCACACTCTCATTCAAACTCGCATTCTTTCACATAATTTTCACAAATAATTTGTGTAGTGTTTTCGTTGCCAGTGGATATTATGCAAAAAAAAAAAAGTCTTATTTGGTCTTAAATGCCAGTTCTATTCATCAGTGTTCACTGAAATGTGAAAAACAATTTAATTTATCTGTACAAACTGTGGCTGTTGATTTTGCAATTCTTTTCTGATTTTCATCTCACATGCATGTTGTTACTTTTGACCATGTTTGCCCTTGTCCTTGTTTTTAATAAATTTTTACCTTTTGATAGTCATTCTGTGTTTACAAGTGATTTTATAATGTCTAAGATTACTGGGTTTAATTAAATACCCATTTGGGTTAATTAAAATACTGTAATGTAGTCATTTTACACCAAAATTTAGGTTACAAAAAACAACCCAGCATGCTGGGTTAAATATTTAACCCAACTTGCTGGGTCAAAACAACCCAGCGTTGGGTTCGTCCCTTTTTAACCCAGCATTTTTTAGAGTGTACAATAAGTTAACCTTAAAACATTAAGGCTAAATAAGAGGCATTGTTCATGATTAGTTCATGTTATCTAATGCATTAACTAATGTTAACTACTTGTGCTGTTAATATGAATAGACACAATGGCATTTTTTCCTTTAGCGTAGATGAGTTAAAAATGATCACTCTTAGTGTGTCAACCGCTACATAAACTAATGTAAATATGCACAGTAAGTTAACCTTAAAACATTAAGGCTATTTACAGGTATTGCCTATTATTTCATATTATCTAATGCATTACCTAATGTTAACTACTTAACACTGTTAACATGAATAGATGCATTAATATATGTGTGAGTTAACGTTAACAATGATAAACTAATGTTGAACAGCTAGGTGATGTTGGTTAGGTAATGTTAACTAATTTAATTAACTAATGTTAACTAATTGTGCAGTTAACATGAATACATGCATTAATATTGTTACGTACGCTGGTGTAGAGATGAGGCTGATACGGATTTCCACAATACGAACAATACATTTATTAAACAGAAGGCAGAGATCACCAAACATACATCTTAACAAAACAGAGAACGGACGAGGAGTGAAGGGAGTGAGTGCAATATATGGGGAGTGCTGACAATAGAGTCCAGGTGCAGGTGATGAGTGNTGAATGGAAAAGAGCAGCATGAACATTCTGATAATGCTCTGCTGATACAGGTTTGGAACAACATCAGGGTGCACAAATGATGATAGAATTTTGGGGTGAACCATATTTCCTCTGATGGTCGATAATTGTGTTTTAGTGGATTTGATTGCCAGCCCATGTTACTGGAGCTCAGGCTTATGTCTGCCAACTGCAGCTGCTGCTTTATGCATTCACCATTTTTATGCATTCACAGTCTTTACTCTGACTTCCTGTCTCTGCTGCCCTGGCACTCCAGGAAGGGCTCATGCCTGTATGCAAGCCATATGAGCTCCCTCTGAAACCCTTCCATTGAGGGGAAATTAAGACAAACCCAGCTCTGACCTGACTGTTTTCATAGATTTCAGGAGACTCTTCATTCCTCTGCATAAAAGTCATCCTCTTCTAATCTTCTCTCTTACATAACCACCTCCCCCTAAACTCCACCTATTCATCAACACTGTCCTGCAAAAAGTCCAGTCTCAAAACTGCAACACCCCTCTCTGAGGACCCATCACACATCATCCAAAACTACTTACAGCAGATCAATCAGTCTTCAAACTCAGTCCCTTCTCCACTTATAAACAAGCATTTATAATGTCAGCCAGAGCATCATCTTTTACAAGTAGTTCAGCCAAAAGTCTGTTATTATTTACTCACCCTAATCTTGCTCCAAACACATGACTTATCTTTTCTGTGGTCATTTAACTTCAGAAAAAAAGCAAAAGCACCATAAACATTGGTCTCATGTTCTTCTATAAGTTTTCTGAAGCCATATTGTAGCTTAGTAAGATCTCATTGGTGTACTCCTTGCTAGCAAAGTCAATACACCATCTGATGTATTTAATTAATAGGTTGATGAAATTGAATTTGTAATGAATCAGACTGATCTGATATCAATAATTCAGTTGCAGCAGCTCATTGGAGGGAAATATTTTTAGTGAATAGCTTAAATATGGGTTACACAAAGCTATTATATGACTTCAGTAGACTTGGAACATAGCACACAACTCATATTCACTACTTTTATGATACATTTAAAATGTTTTTACTTCCTGGTTGTTGAAAGCCTCAATTCTCCAGTAATGGCATGTACAAATACAGAACAAGACCAGTATAATTCCTCAAATATTCACGAGTTTGGAACGAGATGTGAATGAGTAAATGATGACAGAAATTTTTGGGTGGAATCTTCTTTTAAGTTCACACTAATTCTTATGGAACTGTCTGCAGTGTTCAAAACTGCCAAACCAAACCAAGTTGATCTCCAGACTGGCGACTTCTCTGACCACTGTTATGCTGATGACATTCAATTGTACATAACATTCCTGTTACACAAATAATCTTTGCTTGCTTTTCAACATACTAAACCTGATATCTACCTTTCATCTCATGGTCAAGCTCCAGCATCTTGTCTTGGTATTGGTTTACAGTTGCTCAATATGTACAATTGCCTAGCTTAGTAAGCACTTTATTTTCTCAGTAATAATCATTAATGTTATTTAACAGGATGACTAAAGCTCAGGACTTATAACCAGAAGGTTGCTGGTTTGATTCCAGAAAGGACACTTAACCCCCAATTTACTGTAGTTCATGGCACCATTCAGTAGTAACATTATATGACAAATTTGGTGATGTATAGATCAAAATCTGTTGCTTTAGTATGAAAGCATGTAAATGATGTCTGATCCTGGTAGAACTACGGTGGCCGAGAGAGCTCAACACGCTGCAAATGAAGAAAACACATGCAAATAGAAAAAACACCAGCAAATAAAGAAAACATCTTCATCAGTTTGACAACACATTTGCTGCAAATTCCACAACACTTACAAATAGTGAAACGCGCTGCAAACTCCACAACACTTACAAAAAGACAAATGCACTGCAAACTCCACAACACTTACAAATAGTGAAACGCGCTGCAAACTCCACAACACTTACAAAAATTGAAACACGCTGCAAACTCCACAACACTTACAAAAAGACAAACGTACCTGTATCTTTGGAGTTTGCAGCGCGTTTGTCTTTTTGTAAGTGTTGTGGAGTTTCCACAACACTTACAAATAGTGAAACGTGCTGCAAATTCCACAACACTTTTGTTTGTTAACATTCTGATCGTATGTGCATTATGAGCAGGCCTATTTGCAGCGCATTTGTCTTTTTGTAAGTGTTGTGGAGTTTGCAGCGCGTTTGTCTTTTTGTAAGTGTTGTGGAGTTTGCAGCGCGTTTGTCTTTTTGTAAGTGTTGTGGAATTTGCAGCATGTTTCACTATTTGTAAGTGTTGTGGAGTTTGCAGTGCGTTTCACTATTTGTAAGTGTTGTGGAGTTTGCAGCGCGTTTGTCTTTTTGTAAGTGTTGTGGAATTTGCAGCGCGTTTCACTATTTGTAAGTGTTGTGGAGTTTGCAGTGCGTTTGTCTATTTGTAAGTGTTGTGGAGTTTGCAGCGCGTTTGTCTTTTTGTAAGAGTTGTGGAGTTTGCAGCGCGTTTGTCTATTTGTAAGTGTTGTGGAGTTTGCAGCGCGTTTGTCTTTTTGAAAGTGTTGTGGAATTTGCAGCGCGTTTGTCTATTTGTAAGTGTTGTGGAGTTTGCGGCGCGTTTGTCTTTTTGAAAGTGTTGTGGAATTTGCAGCGCGTTTGTCTATTTGTAAGTGTTGTGGAGTTTGCAGCGCGTTTGTCTTTTTGTAAGAGTTGTGGAGTTTGCAGCGCGTTTGTCTATTTGTAAGTGTTGTGGAGTTTGCAGCGCGTTTGTCTTTTTGAAAGTGTTGTGGAATTTGCAGCGCGTTTGTCTATTTGTAAGTGTTGTGGAGTTTGCAGCGCGTTTGTCTATTTGTAAGTGTTGTGGAGTTTGCAGCGCGTTTGTCTTTTTGAAAGTGTTGTGGAATTTGCAGTGCATGTGTTGTCAAACTGATGAAGATGTTTTCGTTATTTGCTGGTGTTTTTTCCCAGTGCTAGCACGCTGGGTTTTTCTCCTAGGGGTTTTTTTCCACCCCTGGGAGTCAGCCGACATTGGCTTAATGTAGCACCATCTTGTATATGTTACATATTACCACGCTTGCTTGTACAGCTTATTTTTAACCATTTCTCTTTTTTCTGTGCTCCTAATATGTAAAGCTGCTTTGAAACAATTACAAATTGTAAAAAGCGCTATATAAATAAATTTGACTTGACTTGTTTTCTTCATTTGCAGCGCATTGAGCTCTCTCGGCCACCGTATAGAACAAACACATCACATATTAAAATACAGAACCAACTGTCTGAGAATTTGCTTCCCTGACACCTCCAACACTGGTGCATCATGGGAGTTGCAGTCTGAGTCTTTGGGGAAGCTTTGAAAGCTTAACTCTCTTTTCCTGAAGGCTCTGTTTTTCCAATCTGCCCTCATAAATTTCCCAGATGCTTATCTGAGCAGCTTACAGTTTTTCAAGTAGACAGAAATAAGCTAAACAAGGCTTTTTTATATATATAAAAAAAAGGGGGGAAAAAAGATGACAAGGTGTTAACAGATGTGTTTGTCATTGCCAGAACACTGAGACAATGTGCTATTCATAGAGACCAGAAAAGAAGAGAAATCAAAGGAAGACCTTGATCTGGAATATTTTCAGAGCCTACTGTCGATATTAATGTGATTTATTAAAGAATGTCTTACGGTGGAATGCACATTGACATTTTGCTGGAATGGATTTACTGTACATGAAAATGTGCTTTTCTTGACAAGAGAATTTGAAAAGAGAATCCAACTCCCATGATAACTTTTAGGAATATATTTTTCATTTTAGATATTATATAAGTCTTGTTTTATATAGAATTTTGGTACAGCAGATGGTTTTTGCTTGGACACTGGTTAAAGAGCAGTCATGTGGCATAATGATGAAATCAATGAAAAATCATATTAGCCTACATAATCTTATCTGTTTATTGATTGTAATTCAGTTTTATCCTAACTCACTTAACAGCCAGTGAGTGTCTGCTAATGTGGAGTAAGGTCATTTAAGTTCATTATCATGGACTGGAACAATGAATGAGCTTTTAAAGCACTCTAAATCAGTGCAGAGCTCCAGAGACCGTCTGTGATCCCAGTGCTTGAGGGAGGATGGGATTTCACAGTCTGATCTTTTCTGTTTCTCAGGCACCTGAACATTGTGTTATAGGTCTGTTCTGGGAGGGCTTAGGGACTGGTATATTGGAGGTGGTATGGGTGGTTTGGGTGATGGGTACCCAGGTTAGTCCACTCACTGAAAATTTACAACAGAACTATCAAATGAAGTTGTACTTAGTATAGGGTTTTCCTCACTCCTTTAGAAGTCATCATTGTATCAATTCATTTTAAGATCAGTTCCATACCAAGACTGACTCCTAGCAGGGATTTTTTTTTTTTTTTTTTTTTAATTATTAGACTGTTGAAACTATTTCAATTAAGACTTGAGTACTAAGCCTTCATAATATGTATGTTTAAATAAGTAAATCTTTTGAAAAAAAAAAAAAAAATGAGAGTAAAAGCATGGTCAAATTTACCTTCTTTTGGCAAAATATTACAGTCAAAATCACCATAATCTCAATGGGAATTCATATGATTTTTCCCTGTATTTTTTCCGGTGAAATGCCCCTACCTGAACTTCTCATCAGGTTCATGTTTGGTGAACTTTAAAACTTTAATTCACAGCACTGACCAGTAGAAGTTGTTTGATTTGGCAGTGACCTCTTTGTGGTCAGTGCTTCATCAAAGCTACACTAAACATCCACAATGAAAGAGGTGTTGTCTTCTCAATCACTTCTGTACAACGGCACTATTATGAAGAAGAATGCATTCATTGTTTGGAAGGTGTGTTTCACAAAGGCCTTTTTCGCCTGCATAATTCTGCAGTGCAGAGTTAAAGGTGCCTTAATGCTTACCTGTGCAAAAGTCAGAGCCACTCTGCAAGTGTGTTTTGCTAGGCTGTTGTAACACTAAACATGATAGATACATCAGTCCATTTATTTTACTCTTTACTGTTTGTGCTACAGGATGTCTGTTGGATTTGTATCAGCAATCATGCAAGATTTTGAGATAGAAGAAATGTGGCCAAAAGCATAATTAAATGCCTTTTTCTAGACAGCGGATGTAGCTTTTATGATACAACTTACTAATCACAAAGCTCAAGGCCTGTCCATGGGTCTGCACACATAATTGTGTTGTCCAGCACGTTTGTGTTGGTACACATGTTGATGGATGGATGTACACACACAGCTGCTCTATGAACAGGAGACATAATCAGTGGATGGGCTCCATGTGAGTTTGAACAGTGAGTTTGAACAGTGAGAAAGGCCTGTGTGTTAAATAAAGAGAGACATTGTGTTGAGCTTGCATGCACGTCACTGCTGAAGTTTCAGTAGCAAGTGAGATGTGTGTATGTGAGTGTGTGGGTTAGGAAGGTAATTAAGTCCAGATGCTTAGTTTACACAGGGTAGTATACTGTTTGTATGAGAAACAAAGCAAAGACAACTGCTTAACAATCCAATATAATTTCATCTAAACCACAATAACTTAAATGTGAAATGATCATGACAGTAAACATGATCTCAGCCTTCTTATGGATCTCAAAGAATAATTTCTCACTGCAAGCTCTGATATAAGAGAAACATCATACATACCTGTACATACATGCTGAACAGTCTGATTACAATGAGAGTATTCATGTTTAATTCAATCTTTTGAGGTTTAGTCTCTCTCTGCATTACAGTGATATGAGATCTGCTCAAATGCTAAACCCTTCCTGTTTATGTGACAGATTTTGGCACATGATCTCTGGTTGCCTTTCTGGTTTGTCTGACTGTTTCTTCAACATTTTCTACCTTTAAAAGAAAAGCAGCTGATTAGAGAATGCATTCCAAGAGGAAATCTGTAGATGCCCTTTCATTGCTCAGAGGATTTAATTGAAATTTACCCCTGATTTAATTTAGTTCTGTTTAATTCAGCTTAACTTTGTCACAGATTTTTTTTTTTTTTCTATGACAAAGTTAAGCTGAATTAAACTAAATTGAGAACTAAATTAAAAGAGTCCATTGTTAACATTAAAAGCACAGAGTTTTCTTGAAACCCTCCCGAACAAGTTGTGGGGATGTAGGTGCTGTTTTTTTTTTTGGTTGTTTTTTTTTAAACTTTAGTGAGACTCAAGACTCAACTAATCTGCAATTCTCCAGCTGTGATCCTAGGAGAGTCCTGGGCCACTCAAACTTTCCTCCTCACAGCGCATTAGGACGATTTAAACACACGTCCTCTTCCAGGAAGATTTGTAACTGTCAGCGGATAGACGAGGAACACAGAGGTAAGTGATGTAAACACCAGTGGGTTTATTGAAAGCAGACGATTGAATTGATCAACACGGCAGAGAAAGCAGTCCAGGTAAGTGGGATTGGTATAGTTGTGGAGTAATATTGGAGTGACATTGGTATAGGGATTGGTGGAAAGCCTTGGTACGGCTTATCTGATACTGATGTAGTGTTTGTTTCATTTCCAGGTGATCCAGCAAACAACGAGTCAAGAAGCAATGGAGAGCAGGGACTAAGGAGAGCCAGGACGGCACAGGAACCACAGGTGAGTAGCACAGGTAAGGCGATCCAGGAACACAACAAGGTAAGGTTGTCGTGGAGCTTGACATAGGGGTTGACAAAGACGTGTTGCATATCCAAAGACGAGACCCGACATTGAGTGAAGTGAGTGAGGACCTTATGAATGGTGTAGAAGTTGAGTGGCAGCTGGTAGTGATCAGTGATGAGAAATGAAGTGCAGGTGAGGAACCAGAGGGATGCTGGGAAGTGGAGTCCGGGGAAAGTGAGACAGACGGTGACAGTGACATTACTCCCCCCACCCAATAGGCGATGTGGCGGCGGCCATCTTGTGACGAGGCTCTGAAGTGGCGGTGGCCATCTTGAGAATGGACTCTGGACTGGCGGCCATCTTAGGAAGGGACTTTGGATTGGCGGCCATCTTAGGAAGGGACTTTGGACTGGCAGCCATCTTAGGAAGGCACGGGAACCACTGGTGAGTGGCACAGGTAAGACAATCCAGGAACAAAACAAGGTTGTCGTGGAGCTTGACATAGGGCAGGGGTGCCCAATAGGTCGATCGCGATCTACCAGTCGATCGCAAAGACAATGTTGGTAGATCGACACAATTATAATAAATGCTTTTTTAAAATTTTTATAAAAAGATATATAACAATGCCCTTTCTTATCATTTTAGTTTCTGTCTGACTTGCATTTGACTAATACATTTTTACCAGGCAAGATTTTTGTTTATTCAGTTGCCATGACAACTAGCCGGAGAACAGAGCGCGAAGTCGGCTTCCTCCAAATACGCACGAAACAAACAGCCGTGAGCGTCTGAAGTGAGCGTGCACCAAGCGGCAACCTCCCCCTTTCTCTCGTGAAGCCAATACGGAAGTAACTTAAACTGCGATTCATCGACTGGCCGCTAGGGACAGGCTCCAAAAGAGAGCAGAATCTCATAGATTCCCATGTTAAATTGGCCAAGTTTATAGCAGAAAAAAACATGTTTACAAGTTGGTTCAAATTGTGGTTTTGGTCTATACTGCTATTTTTGCCCTTCATGACAACTCTGAGGGGGGTGAATTTTTTTATAACTTATCCGTTTAAATTATATAAAGCCTTAAAGTTCTGCATAATTAAGGGCGTGGTCACTTGAGTGACAGGTAGATTGCGCTGCTGTCTGTGAGCCGTCATGTTACCTCAGCTGCCGCTGAATTTGGCATCTCAGCCGTTTTTGTGCTTTTTTTCTCGATTATTTTATACAATTATAAAATATGGCTTGCTGCATAATATTCGAGACTGATGCGTGTTTGTGTAGATGTGCATGCATGGGGAAGAGACACAGAACACACGTTGTTGGATCGTGGCATTGGCTGAAAGTTTGATTGTGAGATTTACTACAATGACAATACCAGGAGGATATACAACTATGACAGCACTGCTTGGATATTATAACTAAAACTGCTGCACTATTTTGAAAAAATATACTTTGGACACAGGCACATTTTGTTAGATACGATCGTATACAGTTTTACAACATAAAGGCTGCTCAGATTGCATCCTTTTCTTGAAGAACGATGACAGAGAGCAGATCATTCAGAAGAAATGTGAAATGTTTTTTGCAATGGACACTCATATTTTACCCAAGTCCCACAGATTGGATTCATCTCGCGATCTCTATTTCATTATAAAGGTATGAAGTCCCATTTGATTTTCCATGTTGTTATTTGCACACCCAACACTACTGGTGTTGGAGCATCTATATCTTAAAGAAACACCGTAGATTGACAGTAAACCTTTAGAACTTTCTGATGATAAAACTTATCTTCATTAATATTTTAGATCGTATCTAAGATAGATAGCTCCTTTGCTTGCTAACATGGTCACGTCGAGCTAGGCGGGCGTGGTTTCAGCAACCAGTCACATCAGCTCAAACCACCTCCCCACCTCTTTGCCCATTTTCAGTTATCCGGGAGTGACGTGCGGTGACGCGCAGCTAAGATGGCCGCGGCCTCATTTTCGCTTCAAAACTGCTGTTCAGAACTCTATGGGTGACGTCACGGACGCTACGTCCATATTTTTTTACAGTCTATGGCGTGCACGTATAGAGGGTATGCACGTGACGTCACCGTCGACCATTATGACTGCTGTTACGGCCACTGAGTGGCACAAAGACTGAGCGGCAGCATTGATTTTCAGCGTGAATGCCGCGAAAAACACACAAAACGCATCCAAAACGGGAAAGAGCTTTGTGATTGACTGTACAAATAGCTTTGACATAAAATCTGAGGTATATATTTACAGACTGCCGAAAGCTACAGAAAAAAAAGAAGCACATACAAAGTTTTATCCTCCTTTAGAACTGTTTGTGTTTAATTGTATTTAATTATCAAACTATAAGACTACTACCTAATGCCAGTATGCAACATGCTACTCAAAGTTGCAAAACCTCGGATTTAACTTAAGCAGAAGCTGATTTTCAAAATTGTGAGTGTCAAGCCTAGCTCTTTTGGGGCTAAAAATCAATCCTGCAGTGCCTGAAACACTGGTGTCTGAAACACAGGCCAGATATCCAACTCTTTGCTGGCTTCATGTGTTGTCTGTTTCAAAGAAGCAAAAAAATCTTCATCATCAGATGAACTGTTGGCCATGGGTGCTCTTGATTCTGTGGCTGATTTTTTACTTCCTCCATTTTCTTCCACTGACTGTTATACAGTGGGTACAGAAAGTATTAAGACCCCCTTAAATTTTTCACTCTTTGTTATATTGCAGCCATTTGCTAAAATTAAGTTCATTTTTTTCCTCATTAATGTACACACAGCACCCCATATTGACAGAAAAACACAGAATTGTTGACATTTTTGCAGATTTATTAAAAACAAAAAACTGAAATATCACATGGTCCTAAGTATTCAGACCCTTTGCTCAGTATTTAGTAGAAGCACCCTTTTGATCTAATACAGCCATGAGTCTTTTTGGGAAAGATGCAACAAGTTTTTCACACCTGGATTTGGGGATCCTCTGCCATTCCTTCTTGCAGATCCTCTCCAGTTCTGTCAGGTTGGATGGTAAACGTTGGTGGACAGCCATTTTTAGGTCTCTCCAGAGATGCTCAATTGGGTTTAAGTCAGGGCTCTGGATGGGCCATTCAAGAACAGTCACGGAGTTGTTGTGAAGCCACTCCTTCATTATTTTAGCTGTGTGCTTAGGGTTATGGTCTTGTTGGAAGGTAAACCTTCGGCCCAGTCTGAGGTCCTGAGCACTCTGGAGAAGGTTTTCGTCCAGGATATCCCTGTACTTGGCCGCATTCATCTTTCCCTCGATTGCAACCAGTCGTCCTGTCCCTGCAGCTGAAAAACACCCCCACAGCATGATGCTGCCACCACCATGCTTCACTGTTGGGACTGTATTGGACAGGTGATGAGCAGTGCCTGGTTTTCTCCACACATACCGCTTAGAATTAAGGCAAAAAAGTTCTTTATTGGTCTCATCAGACCAGAGAATCTTATTTCTCACCGTCTTGGAGTTCTTCAGGTGTTTTTTAGCAAACTCCAGGGCTTTCATGTGTCTTGCACTGAAGAGAGGCTTCCGTCGGGCCACTCTGCCATAAAGCCCCGACTGGTGGAGGGCTGCAGTGATGGTTGACTTTCTACAACTTTCTCCATCTCCCGACTGCATTTCTGGAGCTCAGCCACAGTGATCTTTGGTTCTTCTTTACCTCTCTCACCAAGGCTCTTCTCCCCCGATAGCTCAGCTCTAGGAAGGGTTCTGGTTGCCCCAAATGTCTTCTATTTAAGGATTATGGAGGCCACTGTGCTCTTAGGAACCTTAAGTGCAGCAGAATTTTTTTTGTAACCATGGCCAGATTTGTGCCTTGCCACAATTATGTCTCTGAGCTCTTCAGGCAGTTCCTTTGACCTCATGATTCTCATTTGCTCTGACATGCACTGTGAGCTGTAAGGTCTTATATAGACAGGTGTGTGGCTTTCCTAATCAAGTCCAATCAGTATAATCAAACACAGCTGGACTCAATGAAGGTGTAGAACCATCTCAAGGATGATCAGAAGAAATGGACAGCACTTGAGTTAAATATATGAGTATCACAGCAAAGGGTCTGAATACTCAGGACCATGTGATATTTCAGTTTTTCTTTTTTAATAAATCTGCAAAAATGTCAACAATTCTGTTTTTCTGTCAATATGGGTTGCTGTGTGTACATTAATGAGGAAAAAAATGAACTTAAATGATTTTAGCAAATGGCTGCAATATAACAAAGAGTGAAAAATTTAAGGGGGTCTGAATACTTTCCGTACCCACTGTAATTTCCAGGTCAACAAAGAGTATAGAACTCAAGAGGCGACACTCTGATACTTTTTAGGCAACAGTCACTAGATGGCGCTCCGGTAGCCGCGGCCGCCATTATGGGGTGAAAATACTAACTGGACCATTGAATCCTTCACATCTTACGCACCCAAAATCTGTGAATTTCACTGCCAAATCAGAAGCACAGTAGAACAGTTTTTTAAATTAAGTCACCAGTAAATTGTATGGCTCCTACAGTAAATGTTGTATTGTCTTATATACGTTTTATTTTACCAGTTGTGGAATCCAACCATTCATCCATCTGAGGTAGCCTACTTTATTGAGCATTTCCATTTTATGAAACTTTACACATTTATTAATAGTAAATTAATAATTAATTAATTTAAGATCATCATGTTTGCAGCGAACAATATATTTCAGACCTAGTGGAGTAATAATAATAATAATATCTAGATCTGAACTGAAATAAGCTATATTGTACGTTTTAATGGATCACGCTACAAACATAATGATCTTATGATCTGCTGTGTCCATTATCGCATAATTTCCACTTTTGGACACTTTTGCTTCAATGGACATTAGACAACACTGCAAAATCAAGCTGTTATATTTATATATTTATTGTCCAGCATTCCCAATTTTTCTGATGCATGTCATAATTTAATTTCATATGTTGGTATTAATTCAGTGTTTATAAGTCTAATACTAATACTAGATCTTTTAAAGAGTTTTAACCCAAACTGACTGAGAGCAAAAAGGTTTTGTAATTTTTTTTTTTTTTTTTTTTTTTTTTAAACAAAGCAGCTGATATTGCCATAGAAACTAGTGGACTGCCAAGTCGCCTTCACCCCAAAATGGCGGAAATGCAAGGCCGCTGCTGGTGCAGGTGTTGCAATGGAACATTCTGTTGAGTGTCGCTTCTTGTTAGTGTATATTCTTTGAGGTCAAGGTGCTGTGCATTGTGGTAATTGATGCAACATGACATCACTTCCAAAGGACCAAAGAACATGTCTGACCAATTTCATGGAATGTGAAAATGAATCTCATTGAATAAATAACCTTTAAATTAAACTGGTCATCAGCGCAATTCAATTGGTTTGATAATAGCAAAAGAAAATAGAATGAAGTGATCTCCAAAAAATAAGTACTTTTTGACTGTAAATAAAATTGTAAGGAGTAAAAAGTACACTTTTTTATCAAAAAGTGTAATCAAGTAAAAGTAAAAGTATTGATTTTGAAATGTACTCAAGTAAAGTAAAAATCCCCAAAAATAATACTTAAGTACTGTAACGAATGTAGCGGTTATTAATCAATTTATGGATGAAATATGAATATAATAATTCATAAGGTTATGAATAAATTATGATTCATATATCGACCCAACGGGGAATTAAACATATATTTTGAATCAATTACAATGAATTATAATCAATTACAAACACTAGCACAAATACACTCATTTAAACACTAGGAAACATGCATAGGCTCTAAAATATATCATGTATATATTCCAGCATAGTGGTAGTTCACATATACAGTTGTATGATTGTGTGTTTCTGTATGTGTCTGTGTGTGTGTTTTTGTGTGTCCCTGTGTGTGTGGGGTGTTGGAATGTGGATCTGGTCAGTCTCTGGGGGGGGGGGTGCTCCTTTTGAAGTCACCAAAGTGAGGAAGTTGCACTTCTGTTTACCCTCGCAGGTCCACAAAAGTGTCAAGTGGGCTCATCTTTGGCAGATCTGTTCAGAGCCGGGATGGTTTTACAACCCAGTCCAGCATGCTAAAAGCGTTCTGAACATTCCAAAGTTTATTGATTATCCTGATACGTGTGCATACGCTACAGTACAGTAATCAAGTAAAATTACTCAAGTACTTTACACCTCTGGGGTTAAATGTGTCTGCAACTACAGATTGGCAATAATGGAGCAATTTAGTACATTTAAAATGTATTAATTGTGATACTGAATAACACACTTCAGTTCAAATTAAAAATGAAGTACTTTACATGTGCTTTATAGAATGTTACATCAAAGTAAGTGTTCTTGTTTAATGCACAACAAAAGACTTTATTTAATTTAAAATGTACTTTAAAGTAAAACTTTTAATTCGACATCATTACCTCTACTTTTTGAAGTGTACTGAAAGTGTTAAGTAGGCCTACACTTAATTGGTCTTTTATTTAATTAAAATTACATTATCTGCAAATTCAGTTTTTTACAAAAATACTTTTAAGATTTGAAATAAGCTACAAGTGCGCTTCAGTACAAGTAAGCATACTTCTTTTTCACAAGGGATTTAATCTCTTTAAAGATTTTTCTTTCCTACAGGTTGACAAGTAAAAGAAACAAACAACTCTTCAAACTCTGAATACCTAGAATATTTGCTAGTTCAGGTTTAGGCCGGTGTCTGCTGAAGATCAAGATGTCAAATTAACAGTGTTAAAGCTGTCCAGGTATTCATCAACAAAGAACTGCAATCATTGAGTCCAGGTGTGAGAAAAGCTATTCTTTCCCAGCCTTCTAAAGCACTGAGGAACCTACAGTATGTGTTTCCCAAACCTTCTAAACATTCCTTATCTGTGTGAGGAAGTCACAAACCTTCTGTTCTTAGCTGTATTGTCAAGAAGTTTTGTGCACACAGACTCTGAGCTGAGGTATTTATGGGTTCAAACAGATAAATCTAACTCACAGTCAGTATCCTTTTTTTGTATTGTCACCAGGGCTTGACATTAACTTTTTTGCTCACCAGCCACTGTGGCTAGTTGTTTTTCAAAGTTACTAGCCACTCAGCATTTTAACTGGCCAAAATTTTGATGTTGGTAAATTACATTTTATATGATTAAAGTTGACTTTGTTATGCTTAAAATACTTTATTTTGAGTCATTTTACTTGATTTAGAATATTTAAAACCCTTTCAAACTTTTAAATGCAGATTGACCACCCAAATCAAGATTACATTGTATATCAGCTGGTATGTAGGAGACCAGGTATAGTTGTAACATGGGGAGAGTTGTAACACTAGCAATTCCACGAATCAGGGATAAGATAGGAGTCATGTGACAGTTTCAGTCTCATCAGGCTTCCTTTACGATCCCACATGGAGGTTTTCCAGTCTGTGTTGCTATCTCTCCTGAAGCTACAGCAGAAATCTAATTCTGAGGTAAGAAAGTAAAAAAAAAAAAATAACAAGATAATATTTTGTTTAGTACTTCTACCATTGTAGATAATGTTGTATGAGTTATATCAGGTCAAACTGTAGTTTCTCTAGTAAAGAATCGTGTATCAACCTCCTGCCAATTTCAAAGCACCATGCTAATACAGCTAGCTAAACAATGGGTGACAGTGGCGGGGTAGGTTGTAACACGTGTTTTAAAAGTGTTACAACCATCCCCTTATATACAACTAAGAACATTTTTGTGATTTTAATAATTTTACAGAATGCCTAGAACTTGGGTGAGAAAAACAGATCGTGGAGTCGATGCCAGTCTTTTAAAAAGAGCAGCAGAGGAAGCAGGAAAGGAAAGTCTGTTAGGGCAGTGGCACAATCCCATGGAATCTGCCATGTAACCTTGAACAGATATTGGCAGAAATATAAAGAACTGAAAGACCAGGGATCGAGGGACCTTCCTCGTGTAGGATACTACAGTCCTCACCAGGTCTTCACCAGGGAGCAGGAGGAGACTTTGTCACAGTATATAAGCCAGGCAGCCAATATATACTATGGGCTAACTGTATGATAGATAAGCGTTTTGAGAACAGGGCAGAAAAGGCAAGATTCAAGACCTCTTAATGTGTATTAGACCTTTCATGCAAACTCAATTTAATGTTTGTGAATGATGAATAAAATATTTAAAATCAGGTAAAAGTTAAATAAATACCAACACATACATTTAGACAATTTCTAAAAAAATGTGTGTCCCGACTCAGACATCATGTTATGATTTCTTTTAGGTCAGAAAGTTTGCCTATCAACTCGCGGTGGAATTCAACATACAGCATCCACAAACCTGGGATGAGAAGAAAATGGCGGGGCCGGATTGGTTTAGCTCGTTTATGAAGCGGAACCCCAGACTTTCAGTGAGGAGTCCACAGGCAACTAGCCTTTCAAGAGCTACCAGTTTTAATCATGCTAATGTGGAACTCTTCTTCAGTCGACTGGGGGAGGTGATTGATAAAAATGGGTTTGATGGCAGTGACATATGGAATGTCGACGAAACCGGCGTGACAACTGTCCAGGCACCATCCCGAGTCGTATGAAGCAGGTTGGTGCCATGACGTCGGGGGAGAGGGGCACACTTGTTTTAGTTGCATATGCTGTGCAAGCTCTGGGGAATACCATTCCTCCATTCTTTGTGTTCCCTCGTAAGAATTTTAAAGATCACTTTGGTCAGACCGGGCCATTGGGGCCATTCCTCGTTCACTTTGTGAAGCATACAAAGGTCAGTCCAGAAAGAAAGGTGTTGCTCCTGCTTGATAACCACTCTTCCCACATCTCTGTGAGAGCTGTGGATTTTTGCAAAGGCCATGGAATTGTACTACTTACGTTCCCACCACATTGCAGCCATAAACTCCAACCACTTGATCGTAGTGTGTTTGGTCCGTTTAAAAGGATGGTGAATTCGGCGAGCGATGACTGGATGAGGGGAAATCCAGGTAAAACTATGAGTATTTACGACATTCCAGGCATTGTGAGGATCACCCTGCCTACAGCCGCAACACAGAAAAACATACAGGCCGGCTTCCAGTGTACAGGCATATGGCCATACAATTGTAAATTTTTCAGGACTGTGACTTTGCGCCTTCTCAAGTTACAGATCGTCCTGATCCATCTGGGGCTCTTCAACAGAACTCCTCTCCATCTCACCTGTCCCGGCTCCTCTCCAGCTCACCTGCCACCTGGCTCCTCTCCTCCTTACCTGCCGCCTGGCTCCTCTCCAGCTCACCTGCCACCCGGCTTCTCTCCTCCTTACCTGTCACCTGGCTCCTCTCCAGCTCACCTGCCGCCCAGTTCCTCTCCTCCTTACCTGCCGCCCGGCTCCTCTCCAGCTCACCTGCTGCCCGGCTCCTCTCCTCCTTACCTGCCGCCTGGCTCCTATCCAGCTCACCTGCCGCCCGGCTCCTCTCCAGCTCACCTGCCGACCGGCTCCTCTCCTCCTTACCTGCCACCCGGCTCCTCTCCAGCTCACCTGCTGCCCGGCTCCTCTCCAGCCACTCATGCTGTCCACCTGCACTCTGTTGAGATGCCGAGCACCTCGGGGTCCATCGTAGGTCAGTCGTTCAGTCCATCACTCATTAGGCCATTTCCAAAAGCAGGCCCAAGGAAAGAGACAGGTAGGGGTAGGAAGAAGAGGCGCTCGGAAATCCTCACTGATACACCAGTGAAGCTGGCATTGGAAGAGGAGGAGCATCGAAAAGGGAAAAACATCAGAAAAAAAATCTTGGGGAGTGAGAAAAGCAAAAACAAGAAGGTAAAAAACCTGCCGGGAAAAGGGTGAAGGCTGATAACTCCTCTTCAGAAGAGGAAGATTTCTGTGTCGTCTGCATGGAACCATTCAGAAATTCAAGATCCAAAGAAGTGGGTCAAGTGTGTTTTATGTAGCTTTTGGGCCCACCAGGCATGCACTCCAGGCCTGACCAATTTTATTTGTCACCATTGTGACTCTGATTAACTATGCATTTAATTTGTTTGTTCTTGTCACCATTGTGATTTAAGTATGCATTTAATTTGTTTGTTCTTGTCACCTGTGATGCAGACTCAGGCTGGTTGGGATCCATAAGCGGTTTATTGGCAAACAACAGGAATACAGTACAGGCAGGCGTGGGTCGAATCACCAGAGCAAACAACAGTGTCAGAGACAGTCCAATAATCGTGGTCATAACCGAGCAAGAGGTCGAGGCTAGCAGCAAATAATCAGAAACGCAGTCCAGGCAAAGAAGGTAACAGGCAGGCGGCAAAACACTCAGAAGGTCAGTAATCCAAAACAAGGTCGATACACAGGCAGACAGAAAACAAGTAATAAACGCTCAGAAATTGTTGCGGGGCAAACAATACTTCGTGAGGTGCGTGTGTGTGTGTGTGGGGCCTAAATAGCTGGCTGACGTGAAACAGGTGCGTCGTAATCAGGCCAGGTATGTGGGCACTTGGGATTTGTAGTCCAGTTAGTACTCGAGAGAGTGAGACCTCCGGTGGCCGATCGAGGGAGCTTCGCTGGCATTCGTGACATCACCATTGTGACTTAAGTATGCATTTAATTTGTTTGTTCTTGTCACCATAGTGACTGATAAAGAATGCATTTCATTTGTTTGTTCTTGTCACCATTGTGACTGATAAAGAATGCATTTCATTTGTTCATTCTGTGGAGTGGGTGTAAATATGTTTGTTAATTTGCTTTCACTCACACACACACACACACACACACACACCCATATGAATGTGCACGTACAGACATGCACACACAAACGTACACGTGTGCATGCACAAAAACACACAATATGCTCATACACTCCCCATATTCACACATATTTTATTGTTGCAGCCATTCATTTATAATAAAACTGTTGTTGTGGCATATCACTTGGAGTACCCTTAGTTTTTGTGCATTTTGTCTACCTGTTACAACTTACCCCAGTATGTGTTACAACCTACCCCAGTAGTGGGGTAGGTTGTAACAAAGGACCACCTTGTATTTGTCATCATCTCACAAAGTCTGTGACATAGTTGAATAAATTTAAATTGTTGCCATTTGTAGTAGACAAATGAGGGTACTTTGCCTAAAAGTTTCAGACATGTAGCCTAAAAAAAGAAGAAAAAGCACGGGCTAAAGAAGAAAGAGCATGGGCTAATATGAGATAAGTTATTTGTGTTAGGCTATATGAAAGAACAAAGAAGCAAATTACAAAAACAATAGTAAATTAAAAATAATCTTTTTTCAGATACAGTAGGTTTATTTAACATATAGTCTACATTTAATTAACATCTTTTGTTGTTTGATTAATATTAATGACAGACAGGTAGGCCTATTTAATTGGGCTGCTGAATGCACGGACGTAACTGACGCATATTCAGTTATTACCCACCTGTTTACGTCCACTTAAGCCATAACCGACTGTATTCACACGAGATACTCCACACGATGGACATTTAGACATCTGTGTGCACATGTATTTGACTATTCAGAACGCGACAGAGCGGTTCTGTTGTGTGTCATTCAGCGCAATTCCGCCTATCCCTCCTTCACTAACTGAACGTAAATAACGAATTGTGTGATTGGATGATCATTTGGCTGTAAACTGAAATTATATTCAACCCGCCAAAGTGGCTAGTGGGAGTGGCTGTCTTACCCGCCACAGCTGAAATCTACCCGCATTCGGATGATTGTCACCTTCAGACCTGATTGTCACCTTCAGACCAAGCCTACTGCAGCACATCACTAACGTCAGCAGCAGAGGACAAGGTGTGTGCATTTACACTTCACAATAAACGTACATGAATAATCATGTACTGTGTGGCATTCTGCTATTAAAGGCTTCACGCAATTAAGCCAAATATGGCAACAGCTCGACTACGCCACCCCGGAAATGGGCCGGGGACCCACAGGTACACAAAGTACCACACACACAGGTAAGCAGTGGCTGGACAGGTATCAGACGACAATGTATATTTCACACAAGTTTATTTAATAAACATCCAAAAAAATACAAGACCAGTCTCTTTAATGTATAAAAGTTAAAAGGAGCACAATCACTCATAAAAACTTCTTGCACATCCATACAAACATGAGTTTACCACTTCAGAACTGGGGAATTCGTCTTGCCTATCGGATAAATACAGCAACCACTCGTGCTCTCACAACACAGCACCAACAACACCCGTTGTGAACACTGCAGGCCAACAGCCGAACCACCACCACCACACACAAAGGACACCGGCTAATACTGGTACCCCAATTCTGAAGGGAAAAAGAAAACAGGATGAGACACAAGCGCACACATACATTAACACTTTGGCCAAAAACACTTATCACATACTGTCAGAGGGATCAATGTCACAAATTAATAGTGATCGTCCTAGCTGATGTTCATTGGTTGTTAGGAGCACGGGATCATCCCATAAAGTTAAATATGCATCAAATAAACAAACAGGTAAAGCACAAAACACTTGTTTCCAAAAAAAAAGAAAGAAAACAAAAACAAAATAACAGCATATACGAAAAGACACAATGTAGTGACAAACACGAAGCGCTTCGCCCGTAATTACCCCCTTTAAATCCGCAGATCACTGAAGATCAAGTCTCTCGAATCTGGATGCGCCACCGGACTTCGGTAAAGTTGGTTTTATATTCGCACATTCGGACTTCTGATAAATTCAGACTTTCCAATAAATGTGCAATAAATTAATGTTTTTGAATTTTAAGCAGCGACATGATATTGACAACCAACGATTGTCAACTTACAACATTTTTCACAGTCGATCAAAATAGGCAAGTATTGTTTTAATGGCATATTTACTTGAATGTCCACTGAATGTCCAATGTAGTGTGATTAACAAGGCTATTGAATACGGATGTCCGAATGTGCGAATATAAAACCAACTTTACCGAAGTCGCCACCGGGGGCCGGCAACGCACTATTGGTCCGGTCGTCAAGGTGATGACGTGAATTAGTGTTACCTGCAAAGCCACAGCGATGGCATCATCCAGTATACAGCAGAAGAACGGTCGAAGAAATCAACACTGAGAGAGAAAGAAACCATCCATCCGTCCGAAAAACGTTCCAGTTCAGGCATTCATTGCAGCAAAGAGGTTATATAAATCGTGTTGCTCAACAAGAGGGATAACGACGCATAACGGCGCCCACAAAGCCTGCTGCAACACCTCCTGGCCCCCGTGTCACTAATAAAATATAAGACGTTGCATTAAAAATAGAAATTAGCGTCACATTAACCTGCAGATAATGACTCGAGCCCAGCTAACCAAAATACGTGACTGTTACGTAACTGCAACGTAATTTGGTGACCAAACTTTCGTCGTGGCGACGTAACTAGTTACGTTGTGGCAACCGGAAAAGTGAAATTCCCGGATACGTTGCCACAACGTAACTTTGTGACGTTGCCAGTTAGTAACTGCGATGTCGTGGCAACGTTGTGTATCAATAGTTGTGTGCTGGTAATCAGTTGGTAATATATTTATTTGTTTTTTCTATGGGCGGACATGCAGTAGTTTAACCTAATTTATGTCCTCATTTGCCCAAACTAATTTAAAGGCTATAGACCCTTTTCACATGACGTCACACAGCTTCCGTTAGGACTCGAAGCAGTGTATCCTCACTTCCGTCATCATAGTGGAATAGCGCGACTCGAATGAAGTGCACTCAATATTTGTACATATGCCACAAATGTGGTTAAAGGATGACTGTAGTCGCCCAATTTCATGTAAATTCAAGGTGAGGTATTTGGCAGCCGCAGATCTCAAACAAACTTACCGATCGGTGCGATTTGCTGCTTAAAGTCGGAGGAGTTGAATACGTACTGAAGCCATACATGCACTTTGCTGTCTTTATTGCAGATGAAGCTGTTTATATATTTGTGAAATAAACGCATGTTTCCAACATTTACGTGCAGTAAAAAACTATTCATTTAAACCTTAATGCACTACTTATTTCAGTGCCTACTACAGGCCTATGTACAATGAAGATCAACATAAGCTTATTCTTTTTAAATATCAAAGTCTATTTTTATACTTTTATTTCGATAAATATGGCATACATAATAATACAAATTGTGTTTAATATAATACTATTTCTACATGAAGACTGTTAATGTTGTAAAAACTGACTCATGTACATGGCATTTTTACCATAGTAAAAAAACATTGTCATTCGTCTCTTTATTGCAGAACAAGATCGTCGCATACAAAAATATACAGAGGATTTACAACAGTACTCATTGTTATAGCAGCAAATGAACAAAATCAAATTATTTCTCCAGGGAATAACATTAAATGAACACATAGGCTACTTCCGTTTTGTATTTTCAATACACTTCTTACAAATTATACAATCTTAATATATTGCAGCAGTTCAGTTTAAACTGGTATGATGTAAATTATCTCAAATCTTCACACCATTAATTCTTCGGAGTATTATATGTGGACGTGTTACTTCCAGATGTCCATTATTTGTAAATAAATCTCACAAGAACAATATCCATTATCATATAGCCTACCAATTTCTAAAAATAAAGATTTTTTTAAAGACAATATTCTTGTTATTCCAAATAGGCTAACAGATTTGTGTGGACACACAATCGTTGTGATAAAACTCAATTCAATGACAACATTGCTAAAGTTTCTGCTCATGGAAACCCTAAGGGTTTGGCTATAGCCAAGGCAGTTACAGAAAGGAAATAATAAATATCATTACCAGAAGAAGCCGACTGTGTAAATCCTTGACATAAACCGTTCGCATTTAAAATTATTAAAGCATTTTCCCGAGAAGTCGCCGGCGCGAAGGTAAGACGGAACAACTGATACACTGCTTTGCGGATAGGCGGAAGTTAACTGACGTCATTGTGAAAAGGGTCTATTCCAACAGCTGTGAATGATGAATGCAGACCTCAAAATGAATTAAATTCATTTATTGTGAAAAACACACAGAACATGATCAAAACTCTAAATAAAAATAATAAAATACACTCAAACTATAAATAAAAACATATAGCCTACAGCGAAACATTAAATAAAGCATTCAAGACGTTTTGCACTCAGTATTATTAAAAACATATGCTATGCTAGCGTAACATTTTGCTAACATATATTTCAGCGATCAAGGAAAGATACCATATAATCACAGAGGTAAAAATATTAACAAAAGTACTTAGTAGACTGTGGGTAATGTTACTTAACCAATCTGACGCAGTTGTTGAACTTTATTGCTATAAAACTGACGAGAAACACGGAGAAACGTTGACGCTGTCCTCTCCAGCAGCTTGAATGTTTTCCATGCCAACAATGTTTGCCATGGCAACTCTAATGGCCACCAGCACTAACGTAAACATAACAATAAAAAAAGGTTTTGTGTCTTTCCAAAGTTAACTTTATACATTTTTATAAAAGCCATTTATTCGTTGACACCTCGGAAAATAAATTCTTCTCTCAGAAAAATTAACTTCACTCACTTGTCAACATACTATGGGCGCGCGCGCACTCCATTTGTGGAGGCGCGTGCTGTATGTCACGTCACTATATAAAAAGCAGTCATCCATATTCTGACTTAAGGGACATTTCAGTCTTGTGTCTGACGTTTAATTACACATTTTAAATGGCAAATTCTGTTAATAATAACATATAAAGAAGGTGTAAATGATGGTGGTAATGAAATTACCAGCACATGACGTTGCTGTTACGTTGCCAGTAAGTCATGGAATGACCATTATATTACCAATAGAGTACGTATCTGCAACGTCCTTGGTTTCTTATAACGTTAGGAGATCGTACTGACGACGTTGTGATATGGTAATTTGATGGTAATAACATTACGGGTATACAACGTTGTAGTTACGTTACTGGTAAGTCATGGAATGACCATTATATTACGAATAGAGTACGTATCTGGAACGTCCTTGGTAATCTTATAACGTTAGGAGATCGTACTGACGACGTTGTGAGATGGTAATCTGAAGGTAATGAAATTACTGGCATGCGACGTCGCAGTTACGTTGTCAGTTAGTAAGTCATTAAATTACCAAAAAGTACGAATACATTACGTAACTGTTACGTCGTGTGTTAGCTGGGGCACCACCCCGCGCACTCAATGGCGTGCAAGCCACAAGGTTCGCAGAAATAGAGTTGCTCAACGTGTCTACCATGCTCCTCAGCCACACTGAAATACATGGGTGTCAAATTACCCCTTCCAACATATTTAAGACTGCAACTGCTACCAGCAACTCTTACCTTCAGGACATACACACGGCGCGCCAGAAATGACGTCAGCACCGAAACCCCAAATGACGTGCCTTAGATGTCAGACTCGTCCCTTTTTATACAGGTGGAATGTACCATTTTAATCATGAGCTGAATTTAGTTAGTAGTTAACAGTGAATTAAATATGGAGTAAAGTCATGACAAAATAATGCATTAACAAAGCTATGAGTTAATGTTAGTGTATGGTTATGAGTTAGTAATGACGTGCCCCTCAAAATCAAGTCATGACACAATGATGAACTTACAAATGAACTAAAATATGAATAAACATACACTAACACCATGTGTACACCAGACGCGACTTTTGTCACGTCGAATCATGCTGCAACAGACCGACCGCTGCAAAAAAAAGTTACTGTGATTACATTTACAGTAAGCATACTGTGGAATAGAACACAGCAACTTACTTGCTAATTGCTGCCAGCAAGTTACCGTACATTTCACAGTGTTCTATTATTACTGCTATGTTTTTTATCACAGCAAATATAAGATTACTGTAAACTGCTTTAATTGTGTACTGTAAAATGAAGACATGATTTTTGTCACAAAATGACATTTATTTTAAACATTTTAAATGTGAAAATACATAGGCATAAAATATTTTACATTATATACACATTTATAGGCTATATATTTTTATTATTTGGTATACAACACTCCTAAACATACAATTCCATCTTCTTTGTTAAAGTTCATAGCCTACATGAATAACAGCAGCCTTAACTACATGTTTGATAGTTAATACATTAATTAAGAGTTAGGGGTAAACTAAATCAGCCAGGCTCCATAAGAAGGAATAAAAAATATTTTGACTTTGAAATAAATGTAAACAATTGATTATTGGGTAACACTTTAGAATAACTCACTGTCACGGACACACAAGAACAAGATGTAGAGATCCAGTTGCAGCATTAGCATTTATTGGGGAATCCAGAAACGTAATTCCAAAGGCAGGCAAGGGGTCAAAATCCAGATAATCCACAGTCCACAAAACAAAAAAGCCAGAGAAACAAACGGTGCACGTAACAATACAATAAACCACAACCAAGGACAGAAACAACTGAGTATAAATAGACAGACACTAATGATGAACACAAAACAGCTGGGTGCAATGACAATGAGATAATGAGTCCAGGGAAGTGAGTATGGGTAATGTAGTCCAAGGGGTGAAAACAAGAGTCCAGGATGGAGTGCCCTCTAGTGGCTGACTAGGGCACTCTCACTAGTGATCATGACACTCACGCTATGAAGCATTAGTTAAGCATTAGTAAATAGTTAATTCATCATTTATAAAACATTAATAGACATTAGTAAGCCATTTATAAATACAGCTATAAATGCTTTGTTCTTGATTTATAAGCATATCTATAATGAGTTTAATAATTGTATTTTCATACTTTATTAATGATCAATTTATCATTTCTAAATTATGTATTACATTATTCACAAACCAGTAATTTAGGAGTTGTCAGTGGTTCATAAGATCATTTAGGAAGTGTAAGTAAATGATTAATAAAATATTTAAATGTACATTTATGCATCTTATTATTTAGACATATAGTATTAGTCACTCAGTGTGTTAATAAATGCTTTATTAACATATTCCTAGTGTCAAAACTACCTCGGTACTAACTTTAAAACATTAGAGAACAGCAGTGCAGAAGATCACTGAACCTTTAAATCTCATTTATAAAAGCTTTACAAAGCATAAATAGTCCTCACTTTAGATGAGCTCACAAAAATAGTTAACTGACTACTTCTAAATGTTTTATAACTACCTGAATTACTCATGAATTGCAGTAGGAATATGTGTTAATAAAACATTTACTAACACACTAAGTAACTATTACTATGTGTCTAAATAATAAGATCTATAAATGAATGTTTAAATAGTTTATTAATCATTTACTTACACTTACTAAATGAACTACTGACAACTCCTAAATAACTGGTTTGTAAATGATGTAATACTTAATTTAGAAATGATAAATTGATTATTAATAAAGTATGAAAATACAATTATTAAACACATTATAGATATGCTTATAAATCAAGAATAAAGCAATTATAGCTGTATTTATAAACTACTTACTAATGTCTATTAATGCTTTATAAGTGATGAAATAACTATTAACTAATGCTTAACTAATGCTTCATAGTGTGCAGTTATTATAAAGTGTTACCGATTATTGTCATAATTTAATTTTAAACTATTGACATCTGAAGCTTTGTCATATACATAACTGAATGGCACAGGATTAGTTTGTCATTATTTTCACTGATCATCCTTATCAAACGTAGAAAATACTAATCCATTAAAAACTGATCTTAAAAGGTCTTAATCTGTTTTGTTTTGTATTGTTCTGTTCCCATCAACCTGCCATGACTTATACACAGCTAAATAACAATGTAAAACCTACAAAGAACATTTGTTGATGAAAAAAACAAACAAACAGGAAACATTCAGGTCAGGGGAACGTTTGCTGGATATCAGTACAGTTCACTCTCCATCCAAATGTAGGCTGTGATGATACTGTACCTCCACTCTGACTTTTTGAAAATCCACATAACATCACTAAACTGGGCTGAATACTAGTTGTACTAGAACATGTGTATTTGATAGTAAGTTTATGATCAATCATGAGCTGAATTTAGTTAGTAGTTAACAGTGAATTAATTATGGAGTAAAGTCATGACAAAATAATGCATTAACAAAGCTATGAGTTAATGTTAGTGTATGGTTATGAGTTAGTAATGACGTGCCCCTCAAAATCAAGTCATGACACAATGATGAACTTACAAATGAACTAAAATATGAATAAACATACACTAACACCATGTGTACACCAGACGCGACTTTTGTCACGTCGAATCATGCTGCAACAGACCGACCGTTGCAAAGCGCTTGGACTACATTAGAAATAAAATGGGGAATCCGTTTTCTGTCGGGAAGAGTGCACATACTTTTAAAAGACAAAAAAATACATTTAACTGATTAGACAGATCTTTGTTTTTAATGGCTAAATAATCATGTACCATTCCAATTATTTGTCACAAAGCTGCAGCCTGATTGATTTAGTTTACCCCGAAATGTTAAAGGGGTGGTTTAATGTGATTTCACTTTTTTAACTTTAGTTAGTGTGCAATGCTGCTGTTTGAGCATAAACGGTATCTGCAAAGTTACAGCACTGAAAGTTCAATGCAAACGGAGATATTGTCTTTTAAAGTTATGGCAGTTTAATGCCTACAAAAACGACCGGTTTGGACTACAACGAGCTTCTTCCCGGGTTGGTGACATCATAAACCCTGCAAAATACGCCCCGGGAACATGCAACAAAGTGGGCGAGGCCATGACACGCTGTGATATTTTCTACACTGGATGCGGCATGGAAGACAGCTTCCAGAATCTACACGAGTTCAATGCTGGATTTGCACAAAGGCTTTTACTGAAAGATGAAGCAGTTCCCACTTTAAAAGCAGAAGCTGCTGTTCATTGGCTTCAGACTGTAAGTACGTTTTATTGTTTGTACATGTCTTTTAAATGTATAACGTTAGTTCTGTTGCTATTTTTTGGTTGCACTGTAGGAAGAACACTGTAAAATGTACGGTAACTTGCTGGCAGCAATTAGCAAGTTGCTGTGTTCTATTCCACAGTATGCTTACTGTAAATGTAATCACAGTAACTATTTTGTTACTGTGTTTATTATTATACAGTAATTTTACTGTAATAATAAACACAGTAACAAAATAGTAACTAAATCGAATCAAAGTATTTTTTTACTGTGTTTATTATTACAGTAAAATTACTGTATAATAATTAAAACGGTAAAAAAAAAAAAGTTACTGTGATTACATTTACAGTAAGCATACTGTGGAATAGAACACAGCAACTTACTTGCTAATTGCTGCCAGCAAGTTACTGTACATTTCACAGTGTTCTATTATTACTGCTATATGTTTTTTATTACAGCAAATATAAGATTACTGTAAACCGCTTTAATTGTGTACTGTAAAATGAAGACATGATTTTTGTCACAAAATGACATTTATTTTAAACATTTTAAATGTGAAAATACATAGGCATAAAATATTTTACATTATATACACATTTATAGGCTATATATTTTTATTATTTGGTATACAACACTCCTAAACATACAATTCCATCTTCTTTGTTGAAGTTGAATTAAAATGTCCAGATACAATTGGTAATGAATAAAACAGAAAGTAAATATAATTCAAAAATTGTAGAATTTTAAGCTTCAAAATCCTTAATACCGACTTTATTCCTGAATGGGAAAGTTCCTTCTGGGCTGGAGTCGTTTCCTCCAATGGAAGAAATTAGTCATTAATGTAGACGACTAAAGGCAAGACTGGTGGCTTGATGACAATGTATACAAGTTGGTCTGGCTAAATTAAACAATCCAGTCAACATTAATATTACTATGCTGACCATATTAAGTAGTGTGGACATGATAATGAGTGGGCTTCAATCAGCTCCTTAGTTCAGTACTGATCAGTTAGTCAGCCATTATGAGGGCTGTCTCAGTCACAGAATCCTTACAGTGCACTGAAATATTCACTTCCTAAAAAGTCCCACAATGCACCATGAAAATCATTGAGCAACAATGCTCACTATGCTCCCTTAACGGAAGGTCTGAAGCATGAAACTTCGATCACATGAGCCAACTCACTACACATAATGACACATAATCACTAGACAGGTAATTTACATAATCTAACTAACATTTTTTTTCCCATTAAAGTCTGTCCTTGAATGTTTCCTCATCTTTTTCCTTGCATTGTAACAATTTTACTATATTATTGTCACACAATGGGTGTGTGTGCCGGCAGACAGAAGAAGACTATTGCAGCATTGAATATAAATCCAATACCAAGTTTAATAAATCCCTCAAAGGCAAGCCAATCCACTAAACAGGCAGAGTGACACAAAATAGGCTTGTTTGAGATGAGTAAATTCTGCGCAGAACCGATCACCGGTGATCACCGCAAGATGCATGCTGGTTAGAAATGTGTCCGAGGGTGGGCCGCCTTGCTCTGATGTCATGCCGACGTGTGTCAAAAAAGTCTCGCAAGGGTGAGGCGGCTTCATCAGATTCTGCAGTCGAGCGCAGTTGGTCTCCACCTACTGTGCTGACCAAAAGCACGACGGGAAACGACTTGCTGACGACACAGCTTATATGCTTATTGGTTTAAACAACCGTGATGTATTGATCTCTTTTTAAAATGTTTTATTTTAAAACTCTAATACCATGTTTTTATGTGTAAAAATAATGTGCAAATATTCCCAAACTCTCTCACACTGCGATCTCTCTATGGGTTATATGATTGTTGTCATATCTATAATTAAAGTTAAAATGAGTGATACACACATCTTTTGAATGGAAATAAATAACACATACTTTGGGTGTCTTGTTCATTATGTTTATTTTCATATACAAGCAACAGAACTTAAATTACATCCAGTTTATCAGCAACACAGCGCACGAGTGTGAATCCCGCGATATCCGCCTTTGATCTTGTATGTGTCTGATCCACTTCGAGAGCAGAGAACTGTCCGTCTTGCCTGCACTTTTTTCACTCCTCTCCTCACTGCAGCCGCCTACTCTCGGCTGAACTTCAGGCGAGGCTAGGCGCATCTCAAACAAGCCTCTTAACATAATTGTAACACCAAACAGAGAATGGAGACAAGGCAAAACTTAACTAGTTAATACAAATGAGACTAATTAATCAAGCACAGCTGAAACCAAATGAACTAATGACAGTTACTATAGAAACAAATGAAAAGCATGTTGCTATATGGTCATGTAGATTATTTTACACTAAAATTGTGGCCTTGAGAACATATGAACTTCATGACAACATGGTCATGACAACACATCGATTGGCAACAACACAATGTACATAGTTCGTCATATCCATTTTATATCAATGAAGTTCCATATCGATCAAGTTCCCAAACAAAACTCATCGAACCAGTCACCATATATTATAATGCTCATTTCTCTTCTCTATAAAGCACGAATCGACATATCGTGTGCACAGTTAGTACATACCTGAAATGACTGTCATGGTTTCTTTGATGCAGCCTGAAAGAAAGGGGTTAAACAGTAAGTGAAGGGTCCCGTGACAGTTAAAAACAAACACATTGACAATACAATGGCATATTATGCTTCCACAAGGCAGGAGTTCACTTAAAAAAGCTAGCATCTATTCTATGTAGCTGCTGTATTTTGCCTGGCAAAGAAGCTCAGAAAAACATGACCCTTTGAAAAATGTTGTGCTGTTTTAAATCCTTACCTGCAGAGGTGTAAAGTACTTGAGTAATTTTACTTGATTACTGTACTTAAGTATTATTTTTGGGGATTTTTACTTTACTTGAGTACATTTAAAAATCAATACTTTTACTTTTACTTGATTACATTTTTTGAGAAAAAAGAGTACTTTTTACTCCTTACAATTTTATTTACAGTCAAAAAGTACTTATTTTTTGGAGATCACTTCATTCTATTTTCTTTTGCTATTATCAAACCAATTGAATTGCGCTGATGACCAGTTTAATTTAAAGGTTATTTATTCAATGAGATTCATTTTCACATTCCATGAAATTGGTCAGACATGTTCTTTGGTCCTTTGGAAGTGATATCATGTTGCATCAATTACCACAATGCACAGCACCTTGACCTCAAAGAATATACACTAACAAGAAGCGACACTCAACAGAATGTTCCATTGCAACACCTGCGCCAGCAGCGGCCTTGCATTTCTGCCATTTTGGGGTGAAGGCGACTTGGCAGTCCACTAGTTTCTATGGCAATATCAGCTGCTTTGTTAAAAAAAAAAAAAAAAAAAAAAAAAAAAAAAAAATTCACAAAACCTTTTTGCTCTCAGTCAGTTTGGGTTAAAACTCTTTAAAATATCTAGTATTAGTATTAGACTTATAAACACTGAATTAATACCAACATATGGAATTAAATTATGACATGCATCAGAAAAATTGGGAATGTTGGACAATAAATATATGAATATAACAGCTTGATTTTGCAGTGTTGTCTAATGTCCATTGAAGCAAAAGTGTCCAAAAGTGGGAATTATGCGATAATGGACACAGCAGATCATAAGATCATTATGTTTGTAGCGTGATCCATTAAAACGTACAATATAGCTTATTTCAGTTCAGATCTAGATATTATTATTAATAATTACTGACAATTACTGAAACAAGAGACAGGTGTTTACTATTTGCGTCTAATCCACTCAGACACCGTGTGTCTCCTCCCTCTCTCTCCCGCTGCAGACTCCACTGAACCACGCC